>NW_027008427.1:0-99676 GCF_036934945.1 Oncorhynchus masou masou | reverse complement strand
GGACTCTACTAGGTGTCCACACATCCACAGGGCATGGGACTACTAGGTGTCCACACATCCACAGGTGTCCACACATCCACAGGGCATGGGACTCTACTAGGTGTCCACACATCCACAGGGCATGGGACTCTACTAGGTGTCCACACATCCACAGGGCATGGGACTCTACTAGGTGTCCACACATCCACAGGGCATGGGACTCTACTAGGTGTCCACACATCCACAGGGCATGGGACTCTACTAGGTGTCCACACATCCACAGGGCATGGGACTCTACTAGGTGTCCATTCATCCACAGAGCATGGGACTCTACTAGGTGTCCACACATCCACAGGGCATGGGACTCTACTAGGTGTCCACACATCCACAGGGCATGGGACTCACAGGTGTCCACACATCCACAGGGGGACTCTACTAGGTGTCCACACATCCACAGGGCATGGGACTCTACTAGGTGTCCACACATGGGACTCACTAGGGCATGGGCATGGGACTCTACTAGGTGTCCACACATCCACAGAGCATGGGACTCTACTAGGTGTCCACACATCCACAGAGCATGGGACTCTACTAGGTGTCCACACATCCACAGGGCATGGGACTCTACTAGGTGTCCACACATCCACAGGGCATGGGACTCTACTAGGTGTCCACACATCCACAGAGCATGGGACTCTACTAGGTGTCCACACATCCACAGAGCATGGGACTCTACTACCACACATCCACAGGTGGGACTCTACTACCACATCCACAGGGCATGGGACTCTACTAGGTGTCCACACATCCACAGAGCATGGGACTCTACTAGGTGTCCACACATCCACAGGGCATGGGACTCTACTAGGTGTCCACACATCCACAGGGCATGGGACTCTACTAGGTGTCCACACATCCACAGGGCATGGGACTCTACTAGGTGTCCACACATCCACAGGGCATGGGACTCTACTAGGTGTCCACACATCCACAGGGCATGGGACTCTACTAGGTGTCCACACATCCACAGAGCATGGGACTCTACTAGGTGTCCACACATCCACAGAGCATGGGACTCTACTAGGTGTCCACACATCCACAGGGCATGGGACTCTACTAGGTGTCCACACATCCACAGGGCATGGGACTCTACTAGGTGTCCACACATCCACAGAGCATGGGACTCTACTAGGTGTCCACACATCCACAGAGCATGGGACTCTACTAGGTGTCCACACATCCACAGGGCATGGGACTCTACTAGGTGTCCACACATCCACAGAGCATGGGACTCTACTAGGTGTCCACACATCCACAGGGCATGGGACTCTACTAGGTGTCCACACATCCACAGGGCACGGGACTCTACTAGTGTCCACACATCCACAGAGCATGGGACTCTACTAGGTGTCCACACATCCACAGAGCATGGGATTCTACTAGGTGTCCACACATCCACAGAGCATGGGACTCTACTAGGTGTCCACACATCCACAGAGCATGGGACTCTACTAGGTGTCCACACATCCACAGAGCATGGGACTCTACTAGCCACAGAGCATGGGACTCTACTAGGTGTCCACACATCCACAGAGCATGGGACTCTACTAGGTGTCCACACATCCACAGAGCATGGGACTCTACTAGGTGTCCACATCCACAGAGCATGGGACTCTACTAGGTGTCCACACATCCACAGAGCATGGGACTCTACTAGGTGTCCACACATCCACAGAGCATGGGACTCTACTAGGTGTCCACACATCCACAGAGTATGGGACTCTACTAGGTGTCCACACATCCACAGGTCATGGGACTCTACTAGGTGTCCACACATCCACAGGGCATGGGACTCTACTAGGTGTCCACACATCCACAGAGCATGGGACTCTACTAGGTGTCCACACATCCACAGAGCATGGGACTCTACTAGGTGTCCACACATCCACAGGGCATGGGACTCTACTAGGTGTCCACACATCCACAGGGCATGGGACTCTACTAGGTGTCCACACATCCACAGAGCATGGGACTCTACTAGGTGTCCACACATCCACAGAGTATGGGACTCTACTAGGTGTCCACACATCCACAGGTCATGGGACTCTACTAGGTGTCCACACATCCACAGGGCATGGGACTCTACTAGGTGTCCACACATCCACAGAGCATGGGACTCTACTAGGTGTCCACACATCCACAGAGCATGGGACTCTACTAGGTGTCCACACATCCACAGGGCATGGGACTCTACTAGGTGTCCACACATCCACAGGGCATGGGACTCTACTAGGTGTCCACACATCCACAGAGCATGGGACTCTACTAGGTGTCCACACATCCACAGAGCATGGGACTCTACTAGGTGTCCACACATCCACAGAGCATGGGACTCTACTAGGTGTCCACACATCCACAGGGCATGGGACTCTACTAGGTGTCCACACATCCACAGGGCATGGGACTCTACTAGGTGTCCACACATCCACAGAGCATGGGACTCTACTAGGTGTCCACACATCCACAGAGCATGGGACTCTACTAGGTGTCCACACATCCACAGGGCATGGGACTCTGGGTGTCCACACATCCACAGAGCATGGGACTCTACTAGGTGTCCACACATCCACAGGGCATGGGACTCTACTAGGTGTCCACACATCCACAGGGCACGGGACTCTACTAGGTGTCCACACATCCACAGAGCATGGGACTCTACTAGGTGTCCACACATCCACAGAGCATGGGATTCTACTAGGTGTCCACACATCCACAGAGCATGGGACTCTACTAGGTGTCCACACATCCACAGAGCATGGGACTCTACTAGGTGTCCACACATCCACAGAGCATGGGACTCTACTAGCCACAGAGCATGGGACTCTACTAGGTGTCCACACATCCACAGAGCATGGGACTCTACTAGGTGTCCACACATCCACAGAGCATGGGACTCTACTAGGTGTCCACACATCCACAGAGCATGGGACTCTACTAGGTGTCCACACATCCACAGGGCATGGGACTCTACTAGGTGTCCACACATCCACAGAGCATGGGACTCTACTAGGTGTCCACACATCCACAGGGCATGGGACTCTACTAGGTGTCCACACATCCACAGAGCATGGGACTCTACTAGGTGTCCACACATCCACAGGGCATGGGACTCTACTAGGTGTCCACACATCCACAGGGCACGGGACTCTACTAGGTGTCCACACATCCACAGAGCATGGGACTCTACTAGGTGTCCACACATCCACAGAGCATGGGATTCTACTAGGTGTCCACACATCCACAGAGCATGGGACTCTACTAGGTGTCCACACATCCACAGAGCATGGGACTCTACTAGGTGTCCACACATCCACAGAGCATGGGACTCTACTAGCCACAGAGCATGGGACTCTACTAGGTGTCCACACATCCACAGAGCATGGGACTCTACTAGGTGTCCACACATCCACAGAGCATGGGACTCTACTAGGTGTCCACACATCCACAGAGCATGGGACTCTACTAGGTGTCCACACATCCACAGAGCATGGGACTCTACTAGGTGTCCACACATCCACAGAGCATGGGACTCTACTAGGTGTCCACACATCCACAGAGTATGGGACTCTACTAGGTGTCCACACATCCACAGGTCATGGGACTCTACTAGGTGTCCACACATCCACAGGGCATGGGACTCTACTAGGTGTCCACACATCCACAGAGCATGGGACTCTACTAGGTGTCCACACATCCACAGAGCATGGGACTCTACTAGGTGTCCACACATCCACAGGGCATGGGACTCTACTAGGTGTCCACACATCCACAGGGCATGGGACTCTACTAGGTGTCCACACATCCACAGAGCATGGGACTCTACTAGGTGTCCACACATCCACAGAGTATGGGACTCTACTAGGTGTCCACACATCCACAGGTCATGGGACTCTACTAGGTGTCCACACATCCACAGGGCATGGGACTCTACTAGGTGTCCACACATCCACAGAGCATGGGACTCTACTAGGTGTCCACACATCCACAGAGCATGGGACTCTACTAGGTGTCCACACATCCACAGGGCATGGGACTCTACTAGGTGTCCACACATCCACAGGGCATGGGACTCTACTAGGTGTCCACACATCCACAGAGCATGGGACTCTACTAGGTGTCCACACATCCACAGAGCATGGGACTCTACTAGGTGTCCACACATCCACAGAGCATGGGACTCTACTAGGTGTCCACACATCCACAGGGCATGGGACTCTACTAGGTGTCCACACATCCACAGGGCATGGGACTCTACTAGGTGTCCACACATCCACAGAGCATGGGACTCTACTAGGTGTCCACACATCCACAGAGCATGGGACTCTACTAGGTGTCCACACATCCACAGGGCATGGGACTCTACTAGGTGTCCACACATCCACAGAGCATGGGACTCTACTAGGTGTCCACACATCCACAGGGCATGGGACTCTACTAGGTGTCCACACATCCACAGGGCACGGGACTCTACTAGGTGTCCACACATCCACAGAGCATGGGACTCTACTAGGTGTCCACACATCCACAGAGCATGGGATTCTACTAGGTGTCCACACATCCACAGAGCATGGGACTCTACTAGGTGTCCACACATCCACAGAGCATGGGACTCTACTAGGTGTCCACACATCCACAGAGCATGGGACTCTACTAGCCACAGAGCATGGGACTCTACTAGGTGTCCACACATCCACAGAGCATGGGACTCTACTAGGTGTCCACACATCCACAGAGCATGGGACTCTACTAGGTGTCCACACATCCACAGAGCATGGGACTCTACTAGGTGTCCACACATCCACAGAGCATGGGACTCTACTAGGTGTCCACACATCCACAGAGCATGGGACTCTACTAGGTGTCCACACATCCACAGAGTATGGGACTCTACTAGGTGTCCACACATCCACAGGTCATGGGACTCTACTAGGTGTCCACACATCCACAGGGCATGGGACTCTACTAGGTGTCCACACATCCACAGGGCATGGGACTCTACTAGGTGTCCACACATCCACAGGGCATGGGACTCTACTAGGTGTCCACACATCCACAGGGCATGGGACTCTACTCGGTGTCCACACATCCACAGGGCATGGGACTCTACTAGGTGTCCACACATCCACAGAGTATGGGACTCTACTAGGTGTCCACACATCCACAGGGCATGGGACTCTAATAGGTGTCCACACATCCACAGGGCATGGGACTCTACTAGGTGTCCACACATCCACAGGGCATGGGACTCTACTAGGTGTCCACACATCCACAGAGTATGGGACTCTACTAGGTGTCCACACATCCACAGAGTATGGGACTCTACTAGGTGTCCACACATCCACAGGGCATGGGACTCTACTAGGTGTCCACACATCCACAGAGCATGGGACTCTACTAGGTGTCCACACATCCACAGGGCATGGGACTCTACTAGGTGTCCACACATCCACAGGGCATGGGACTCTACTAGGTGTCCACACATCCACAGGGCATGGGACTCTACTAGGTGTCCACACATCCACAGAGCATGGGACTCTACTAGGTGTCCACACATCCACAGGGCATGGGACTCTACTAGGTGTCCACACATCCACAGAGCATGGGACTCTACTAGGTGTCCACACATCCACAGGGCATGGGACTCTACTAGGTGTCCACACATCCACAGAGCATGGGACTCTACTAGGTGTCCACACATCCACAGAGCATGGGACTCTACTAGGTGTCCACACATCCACAGGGCATGGGACTCTACTAGGTGTCCACACATCCACAGAGCATGGGACTCTACTAGGTGTCCACACATCCACAGGGCATGGGACTCTACTAGGTGTCCACACATCCACAGAGCATGGGACTCTACTAGGTGTCCACACATCCACAGAGCATGGGACTCTACTAGGTGTCCACACATCCACAGAGCATGGGACTCTACTAGGTGTCCACACATCCACAGAGCATGGGACTCTACTAGGTGTCCACACATCCACAGGGCATGGGACTCTACTAGGTGTCCACACATCCACAGGGCACGGGACTCTACTAGGTGTCCACACATCCACAGGGCACGGGACTCTACTAGGTGTCCACACATCCACAGAGCATGGGACTCTACTAGGTGTCCACACATCCACAGAGCATGGGACTCTACTCGGTGTCCACACATCCACAGAGCATGGGACTCTACTAGGTGTCCACACATCCACAGAGTATGGGACTCTACTAGGTGTCCACACATCCACAGGGCATGGGACTCTACTAGGTGTCCACACATCCACAGGGCATGGGACTCTACTAGGTGTCCACACATCCACAGGGCATGGGACTCTACTAGGTGTCCACACATCCACAGGGCATGGGACTCTACTAGGTGTCCACACATCCACAGAGTATGGGACTCTACTAGGTGTCCACACATCCACAGAGTATGGGACTCTACTAGGTGTCCACACATCCACAGGGCATGGGACTCTACTAGGTGTCCACACATCCACAGGGCATGGGACTCTACTAGGTGTCCACACATCCACAGGGCATGGGACTCTACTAGGTGTCCACACATCCACAGGGCATGGGACTCTACTAGGTGTCCACACATCCACAGGGCATGGGACTCTACTAGGTGTCCACACATCCACAGGGCATGGGACTCTACTAGGTGTCCACACATCCACAGGGCATGGGACTCTACTAGGTGTCCACACATCCACAGGGCATGGGACTCTACTAGGTGTCCACACATCCACAGGGCATGGGACTCTACTAGGTGTCCACACATCCACAGGGCATGGGACTCTACTAGGTGTCCACACATCCACAGAGCATGGGACTCTACTAGGTGTCCACACATCCACAGGGCATGGGACTCTACTAGGTGTCCACACATCCACAGAGCATGGGACTCTACTAGGTGTCCACACATCCACAGGGCATGGGACTCTACTAGGTGTCCACACATCCACAGAGCATGGGACTCTACTAGGTGTCCACACATCCACAGAGCATGGGACTCTACTAGGTGTCCACACATCCACAGGGCATGGGACTCTACTAGGTGTCCACACATCCACAGAGCATGGGACTCTACTAGGTGTCCACACATCCACAGGGCATGGGACTCTACTAGGTGTCCACACATCCACAGAGCATGGGACTCTACTAGGTGTCCACACATCCACAGAGCATGGGACTCTACTAGGTGTCCACACATCCACAGAGCATGGGACTCTACTAGGTGTCCACACATCCACAGAGCATGGGACTCTACTAGGTGTCCACACATCCACAGGGCATGGGACTCTACTAGGTGTCCACACATCCACAGGGCATGGGACTCTACTAGGTGTCCACACATCCACAGGGCACGGGACTCTACTAGGTGTCCACACATCCACAGAGCATGGGACTCTACTAGGTGTCCACACATCCACAGAGCATGGGATTCTACTAGGTGTCCACACATCCACAGAGCATGGGACTCTACTAGGTGTCCACACATCCACAGAGCATGGGACTCTACTAGGTGTCCACACATCCACAGAGCATGGGACTCTACTAGCCACAGAGCATGGGACTCTACTAGGTGTCCACACATCCACAGAGCATGGGACTCTACTAGGTGTCCACACATCCACAGAGCATGGGACTCTACTAGGTGTCCACACATCCACAGAGCATGGGACTCTACTAGGTGTCCACACATCCACAGAGCATGGGACTCTACTAGGTGTCCACACATCCACAGAGTATGGGACTCTACTAGGTGTCCACACATCCACAGGTCATGGGACTCTACTAGGTGTCCACACATCCACAGGGCATGGGACTCTACTAGGTGTCCACACATCCACAGGGCATGGGACTCTACTAGGTGTCCACACATCCACAGGGCATGGGACTCTACTAGGTGTCCACACATCCACAGGGCATGGGACTCTACTAGGTGTCCACACATCCACAGGGCATGGGACTCTACTAGGTGTCCACACATCCACAGAGTATGGGACTCTACTAGGTGTCCACACATCCACAGGGCATGGGACTCTACTAGGTGTCCACACATCCACAGGGCATGGGACTCTACTAGGTGGCATGGGACTCTACTAGGTGTCCACACATCCACAGGGCATGGGACTCTACTAGGTGTCCACACATCCACAGGTCATGGGACTCTACTAGGTGTCCACACATCCACAGAGCATGGGACTCTACTAGGTGTCCACACATCCACAGAGTATGGGACTCTACTAGGTGTCCACACATCCACAGAGTATGGGACTCTACTAGGTGTCCACACATCCACAGGGCATGGGACTCTACTAGGTGTCCACACATCCACAGGGCATGGGACTCTACTAGGTGTCCACACATCCACAGGGCATGGGACTCTACTAGGTGTCCACACATCCACAGGGCATGGGACTCTACTAGGTGTCCACACATCCACAGGGCATGGGACTCTACTAGGTGTCCACACATCCACAGGGCATGGGACTCTACTAGGTGTCCACACATCCACAGAGCATGGGACTCTACTAGGTGTCCACACATCCACAGGGCATGGGACTCTACTAGGTGTCCACACATCCACAGAGCATGGGACTCTACTAGGTGTCCACACATCCACAGAGCATGGGACTCTACTAGGTGTCCACACATCCACAGGGCATGGGACTCTACTAGGTGTCCACACATCCACAGGGCATGGGACTCTACTAGGTGTCCACACATCCACAGAGCATGGGACTCTACTAGGTGTCCACACATCCACAGAGCATGGGACTCTACTAGGTGTCCACACATCCACAGGGCATGGGACTCTACTAGGTGTCCACACATCCACAGGGCATGGGACTCTACTAGGTGTCCACACATCCACAGAGCATGGGACTCTACTAGGTGTCCACACATCCACAGAGCATGGGACTCTACTAGGTGTCCACACATCCACAGGGCATGGGACTCTACTAGGTGTCCACACATCCACAGGGCATGGGACTCTACTAGGTGTCCACACATCCACAGAGCATGGGACTCTACTAGGTGTCCACACATCCACAGAGCATGGGACTCTACTAGGTGTCCACACATCCACAGGGCATGGGACTCTACTAGGTGTCCACACATCCACAGAGCATGGGACTCTACTAGGTGTCCACACATCCACAGGGCATGGGACTCTACTAGGTGTCCACACATCCACAGGGCATGGGACTCTACTAGGTGTCCACACATCCACAGAGCATGGGACTCTACTAGGTGTCCACACATCCACAGAGCATGGGACTCTACTAGGTGTCCACACATCCACAGGGCATGGGACTCTACTAGGTGTCCACACATCCACAGAGCATGGGACTCTACTAGGTGTCCACACATCCACAGAGCATGGGACTCTACTAGGTGTCCACACATCCACAGAGCATGGGACTCTACTAGGTGTCCACACATCCACAGGGCATGGGACTCTACTAGGTGTCCACACATCCACAGAGCATGGGACTCTACTAGGTGTCCACACATCCACAGAGCATGGGACTCTACTAGCCACAGAGCATGGGACTCTACTAGGTGTCCACACATCCACAGAGCATGGGACTCTACTAGGTGTCCACACATCCACAGAGCATGGGACTCTACTAGGTGTCCACACATCCACAGAGCATGGGACTCTACTAGGTGTCCACACATCCACAGAGCATGGGACTCTACTAGGTGTCCACACATCCACAGAGTATGGGACTCTACTAGGTGTCCACACATCCACAGGTCATGGGACTCTACTAGGTGTCCACACATCCACAGGGCATGGGACTCTACTAGGTGTCCACACATCCACAGGGCATGGGACTCTACTAGGTGTCCACACATCCACAGGGCATGGGACTCTACTAGGTGTCCACACATCCACAGGGCATGGGACTCTACTAGGTGTCCACACATCCACAGGGCATGGGACTCTACTAGGTGTCATGGGACTCTACTAGGTGTCCACACATCCACAGGGCATGGGACTCTACTAGGTGTCCACACATCCACAGGGCATGGGACTCTACTAGGTGGCATGGGACTCTACTAGGTGTCCACACATCCACAGGGCATGGGACTCTACTAGGTGTCCACACATCCACAGGTCATGGGACTCTACTAGGTGTCCACACATCCACAGAGCATGGGTCTCTACTAGGTGTCCACACATCCACAGAGTATGGGACTCTACTAGGTGTCCACACATCCACAGAGTATGGGACTCTACTAGGTGTCCACACATCCACAGGGCATGGGACTCTACTAGGTGTCCACACATCCACAGGGCATGGGACTCTACTAGGTGTCCACACATCCACAGGGCATGGGACTCTACTAGGTGTCCACACATCCACAGGGCATGGGACTCTACTAGGTGTCCACACATCCACAGGGCATGGGACTCTACTAGGTGTCCACACATCCACAGGGCATGGGACTCTACTAGGTGTCCACACATCCACAGAGCATGGGACTCTACTAGGTGTCCACACATCCACAGGGCATGGGACTCTACTAGGTGTCCACACATCCACAGAGCATGGGACTCTACTAGGTGTCCACACATCCACAGAGCATGGGACTCTACTAGGTGTCCACACATCCACAGGGCATGGGACTCTACTAGGTGTCCACACATCCACAGGGCATGGGACTCTACTAGGTGTCCACACATCCACAGGGCATGGGACTCTACTAGGTGTCCACACATCCACAGGGCATGGGACTCTACTAGGTGTCCACACATCCACAGAGCATGGGACTCTACTAGGTGTCCACACATCCACAGAGCATGGGACTCTACTAGGTGTCCACACATCCACAGGGCATGGGACTCTACTAGGTGTCCACACATCCACAGGGCATGGGACTCTACTAGGTGTCCACACATCCACAGAGCATGGGACTCTACTAGGTGTCCACACATCCACAGAGCATGGGACTCTACTAGGTGTCCACACATCCACAGGGCATGGGACTCTACTAGGTGTCCACACATCCACAGGGCATGGGACTCTACTAGGTGTCCACACATCCACAGAGCATGGGACTCTACTAGGTGTCCACACATCCACAGAGCATGGGACTCTACTAGGTGTCCACACATCCACAGGGCATGGGACTCTACTAGGTGTCCACACATCCACAGAGCATGGGACTCTACTAGGTGTCCACACATCCACAGGGCATGGGACTCTACTAGGTGTCCACACATCCACAGGGCATGGGACTCTACTAGGTGTCCACACATCCACAGGGCATGGGACTCTACTAGGTGTCCACACATCCACAGGGCATGGGACTCTACTAGGTGTCCACACATCCACAGAGCATGGGACTCTACTAGGTGTCCACACATCCACAGAGCATGGGACTCTACTAGGTGTCCACACATCCACAGGGCATGGGACTCTACTAGGTGTCCACACATCCACAGAGCATGGGACTCTACTAGGTGTCCACACATCCACAGGGCATGGGACTCTACTAGGTGTCCACACATCCACAGGTCATGGGACTCTACTAGGTGTCCACACATCCACAGGGCATGGGACTCTACTAGGTGTCCACACATCCACAGGGCATGGGACTCTACTAGGTGTCCACACATCCACAGGGCATGGGACTCTACTAGGTGTCCACACATCCACAGGGCATGGGACTCTACTAGGTGTCCACACATCCACAGGGCATGGGACTCTACTAGGTGTCCACACATCCACAGAGTATGGGACTCTACTAGGTTTCCACACATCCACAGGGCATGGGACTCTACTAGGTGTCCACACATCCACAGGGCATGGGACTCTACTAGGTGGCATGGGACTCTACTAGGTGTCCACACATCCACAGGGCATGGGACTCTACTAGGTGTCCACACATCCACAGGGCATGGGACTCTACTAGGTGTCCACACATCCACAGGTCATGGGACTCTACTAGGTGTCCACACATCCACAGAGCATGGGTCTCTACTAGGTGTCCACACATCCACAGGGCATGGGACTCTAATAGGTGTCCACACATCCACAGAGCATGGGACTCTACTAGGTGTCCACACATCCACAGGGCATGGGACTCTACTAGGTGTCCACACATCCACAGGTCATGGGACTCTACTAGGTGTCCACACATCCACAGGGCATGGGACTCTACTAGGTGTCCACACATCCACAGGGCATGGGACTCTACTAGGTGTCCACACATCCACAGGGCATGGGACTCTACTAGGTGTCCACACATCCACAGGGCATGGGACTCTACTAGGTGTCCACACATCCACAGAGCATGGGACTCTACTAGGTGTCCACACATCCACAGAGCATGGGACTCTACTAGGTGTCCACACATCCACAGAGCATGGGACTCTACTAGGTGTCCACACATCCACAGAGCATGGGACTCTACTAGGTGTCCACACATCCACAGAGCATGGGACTCTACTAGGTGTCCACACATCCACAGAGCATGGGACTCTACTAGGTGTCCACACATCCACAGGTCATGGGACTCTACTAGGTGTCCACACATCCACAGGCATGGGACTCTACTAGGTGTCCACACATCCACAGAGCATGGGACTCTACTAGGTGTCCACACATCCACAGGGCATGGGACTCTACTAGGTGTCCACACATCCACAGGGCATGGGACTCTACTAGGTGTCCACACATCCACAGGGCATGGGACTCTACTAGGTGTCCACACATCCACAGGGCATGGGACTCTACTAGGTGTCCACACATCCACAGAGCATGGGACTCTACTAGGTGTCCACACATCCACAGAGCATGGGACTCTACTAGGTGTCCACACATCCACAGGGCATGGGACTCTACTAGGTGTCCACACATCCACAGGGCATGGGACTCTACTAGGTGTCCACACATCCACAGGGCATGGGACTCTACTAGGTGTCCACACATCCACAGAGCATGGGACTCTACTAGGTGTCCACAAATCCACAGAGCATGGGACTCTACTAGGTGTCCACACATCCACAGGTCATGGGACTCTACTAGGTGTCCACACATCCACAGGGCATGGGACTCTACTAGGTGTCCACACATCCACAGGGCATGGGACTCTACTAGGTGTCCACACATCCACAGGGCATGGGACTCTACTAGGTGTCCACACATCCACAGGGCATGGGACTCTACTAGGTGTCCACACATCCACAGGGCATGGGACTCTACTAGGTGTCCACACATCCACAGAGCATGGGACTCTACTAGGTGTCCACACATCCACAGAGCATGGGACTCTACTAGGTGTCCACACATCCACAGGGCATGGGACTCTACTAGGTGTCCACACATCCACAGGGCATGGGACTCTACTAGGTGTCCACACATCCACAGGGCATGGGACTCTACTAGGTGTCCACACATCCACAGAGCATGGGACTCTACTAGGTGTCCACAAATCCACAGAGCATGGGACTCTACTAGGTGTCCACACATCCACAGGGCATGGGACTCTACTAGGTGTCCACACATCCACAGAGCATGGGACTCTACTAGGTGTCCACACATCCACAGGGCATGGGACTCTACTAGGTGTCCACACATCCACAGGGCACGGGACTCTACTAGGTGTCCACACATCCACAGGGCACGGGACTCTACTAGGTGTCCACACATCCACAGAGCATGGGACTCTACTAGGTGTCCACACATCCACAGAGCATGGGATTCTACTAGGTGTCCACACATCCACAGAGCATGGGACTCTACTAGGTGTCCACACATCCACAGAGCATGGGACTCTACTAGGTGTCCACACATCCACAGGGCATGGGACTCTACTAGGTGTCCACACATCCACAGGGCATGGGACTCTACTAGGTGTCCACACATCCACAGAGCATGGGACTCTACTAGGTGTCCACACATCCACAGGGCATGGGACTCTACTAGGTGTCCACACATCCACAGGGCATGGGACTCTACTAGGTGTCCACACATCCACAGGGCATGGGACTCTACTAGGTGTCCACACATCCACAGAGCATGGGACTCTACTAGGTGTCCACACATCCACAGAGCATGGGACTCTACTAGCCACAGAGCATGGGACTCTACTAGGTGTCCACACATCCACAGAGCATGGGACTCTACTAGGTGTCCACACATCCACAGTGCATGGGACTCTACTAGGTGTCCACACATCCACAGAGCACGGGACTCTACTAGGTGTCCACACATCCACAGAGCATGGGACTCTACTAGGTGTCCACACATCCACAGAGCATGGGACTCTACTAGGTGTCCACACATCCACAGAGTATGGGACTCTACTAGGTGTCCACACATCCACAGGTCATGGGACTCTACTAGGTGTCCACACATCCACAGGGCATGGGACTCTACTAGGTGTCCACACATCCACAGAGCATGGGACTCTACTAGCCACAGAGCATGGGACTCTACTAGGTGTCCACACATCCACAGAGTATGGGACTCTACTAGGTGTCCACACATCCACAGGGCATGGGACTCTACTAGGTGTCCACACATCCACAGGGCATGGGACTCTACTAGGTGTCCACACATCCACAGAGTATGGGACTCTACTAGGTGTCCACACATCCACAGAGTATGGGACTCTACTAGGTGTCCACACATCCACAGAGCATGGGACTCTACTAGGTGTCCACACATCCACAGAGCATGGGACTCTACTAGGTGTCCACACATCCACAGGGCATGGGACTCTACTAGGTGTCCACACATCCACAGGGCATGGGACTCTACTAGGTGTCCACACATCCACAGGGCATGGGACTCTACTAGGTGTCCACACATCCACAGGGCATGGGACTCTACTAGGTGTCCACACATCCACAGAGTATGGGACTCTACTAGGTGTCCACACATCCACAGGGCATGGGACTCTACTAGGTGTCCACACATCCACAGGGCATGGGACTCTACTAGGTGTCCACACATCCACAGAGTATGGGACTCTACTAGGTGTCCACACATCCACAGAGTATGGGACTCTACTAGGTGTCCACACATCCACAGGTCATGGGACTCTACTAGGTGTCCACACATCCACAGAGCATGGGACTCTACTAGGTGTCCACACATCCACAGAGCATGGGACTCTACTAGGTGTCCACACATCCACAGAGCATGGGACTCTACTAGGTGTCCACACATCCACAGAGCATGGGACTCTACTAGGTGTCCACACATCCACAGAGCATGGGACTCTACTAGGTGTCCACACATCCACAGGGCATGGGACTCTACTAGGTGTCGAAAGCCTTCCACAGGGCATGGGACTCTACTAGGTGTCCACACATCCACAGGGCATGGGACTCTACTAGTTGTCCGCACATCCACAGGGCATGGGACTCTACTAGGTGTCCACACATCCACAGGGCATGGGACTCTACTAGGTGTCCACACATCCACAGAGTATGGGACTCTACTAGGTGTCCACACATCCACAGGGCGTGGGACTCTACTAGGTGTCCACACATCCACAGGGCATGGGACTCTACTAGGTGTCCACACATCCACAGGGCATGGGACTCTACTAGGTGTCCACACATCCACAGGGCATGGGACTCTACTAGGTGTCCACACATCCACAGGGCATGGGACTCTACTAGGTGTCCACACATCCACAGAGTATGGGACTCTACTAGGTGTCCACACATCCACAGGGCATGGGACTCTACTAGGTGTCCACACATCCACAGGGCATGGGACTCTACTAGGTGTCCACACATCCACAGAGTATGGGACTCTACTAGGTGTCCACACATCCACAGAGTATGGGACTCTACTAGGTGTCCACACATCCACAGGTCATGGGACTCTACTAGGTGTCCACACATCCACAGGGCATGGGACTCTACTAGGTGTCCACACATCCACAGGGCATGGGACTCTACTAGGTGTCCAAACATCCACAGGGCATGGGACTCTACCAGGTGTCCACACATCCACAGGGCATGGGACTCTACTAGGTGTCCACACATCCAGAGGGCATGGGACTCTACTAGGTGTCCACACATCCACAGGGCATGGGACTCTACTAGGTGTCCACACATCCACAGGGCATGGGACTCTACTAGGTGTCGAAAGCCTTCCACAGGGCATGGGACTCTACTAGGTGTCCACACATCCACAGGGCATGGAACTCTACTAGGTTTCCACACATCCACAGGGCATGGGACTCTACTAGGTGTCCACACATCCACAGGGCATGGGACTCTACTAGGTGTCCACACATCCACAGAGTATGGGACTCTACTAGGAGTCCACACATCCACAGGGCATGGGACTCTACTAGGTGTCCACACATCCACAGGGCATGGGACTCTACTAGGTGTCCACACATCCACAGAGCATGGGACTCTACTAGGTGTCCACACATCCACAGGTCATGGGACTCTACTAGGTGTCCACACATCCACAGGGCATGGGACTCTACTAGGTGTCCACACATCCACAGGGCATGGGACTCTACTAGGTGTCCACACATCCACAGGGCATGGGACTCTACTAGGTGTCCACACATCCACAGAGCATGGGACTCTACTAGGTGTCCACACATCCACAGGGCATGGGACTCTACTAGGTGTCCACACATCCACAGAGCATGGGACTCTACTAGGTGTCCACACATCCACAGGGCATGGGACTCTACTAGGTGTCCACACATCCACAGGGCACGGGACTCTACTAGGTGTCCACACATCCACAGGGCACGGGACTCTACTAGGTGTCCACACATCCACAGAGCATGGGACTCTACTAGGTGTCCACACATCCACAGAGCATGGGATTCTACTAGGTGTCCACACATCCACAGAGCATGGGACTCTACTAGGTGTCCACACATCCACAGAGCATGGGACTCTACTAGGTGTCCACACATCCACAGAGCATGGGACTCTACTAGCCACAGAGCATGGGACTCTACTAGGTGTCCACACATCCACAGAGTATGGGACTCTACTAGGTGTCCACACATCCACAGGGCATGGGACTCTACTAGGTGTCCACACATCCACAGGGCATGGGACTCTACTAGGTGTCCACACATCCACAGAGTATGGGACTCTACTAGGTGTCCACACATCCACAGAGTATGGGACTCTACTAGGTGTCCACACATCCACAGAGCATGGGACTCTACTAGGTGTCCACACATCCACAGAGCATGGGACTCTACTAGGTGTCCACACATCCACAGGGCATGGGACTCTACTAGGTGTCGAAAGCCTTCCACAGGGCATGGGACTCTACTAGGTGTCCACACATCCACAGGGCATGGGACTCTACTAGTTGTCCGCACATCCACAGGGCATGGGACTCTACTAGGTGTCCACACATCCACAGGGCATGGGACTCTACTAGGTGTCCACACATCCACAGAGTATGGGACTCTACTAGGTGTCCACACATCCACAGGGCGTGGGACTCTACTAGGTGTCCACACATCCACAGGGCATGGGACTCTACTAGGTGTCCACACATCCACAGGGCATGGGACTCTACTAGGTGTCCACACATCCACAGGGCATGGGACTCTACTAGGTGTCCACACATCCACAGGGCATGGGACTCTACTAGGTGTCCACACATCCACAGAGTATGGGACTCTACTAGGTGTCCACACATCCACAGGGCATGGGACTCTACTAGGTGTCCACACATCCACAGGGCATGGGACTCTACTAGGTGTCCACACATCCACAGAGTATGGGACTCTACTAGGTGTCCACACATCCACAGAGTATGGGACTCTACTAGGTGTCCACACATCCACAGGTCATGGGACTCTACTAGGTGTCCACACATCCACAGGGCATGGGACTCTACTAGGTGTCCACACATCCACAGGGCATGGGACTCTACTAGGTGTCCAAACATCCACAGGGCATGGGACTCTACCAGGTGTCCACACATCCACAGGGCATGGGACTCTACTAGGTGTCCACACATCCAGAGGGCATGGGACTCTACTAGGTGTCCACACATCCACAGGGCATGGGACTCTACTAGGTGTCCACACATCCACAGGGCATGGGACTCTACTAGGTGTCGAAAGCCTTCCACAGGGCATGGGACTCTACTAGGTGTCCACACATCCACAGGGCATGGAACTCTACTAGGTTTCCACACATCCACAGGGCATGGGACTCTACTAGGTGTCCACACATCCACAGGGCATGGGACTCTACTAGGTGTCCACACATCCACAGAGTATGGGACTCTACTAGGAGTCCACACATCCACAGGGCATGGGACTCTACTAGGTGTCCACACATCCACAGGGCATGGGACTCTACTAGGTGTCCACACATCCACAGGGCATGGGACTCTACTAGGTGTCCACACATCCACAGGGCATGGGACTCTACTAGGTGTCCACACATCCAGAGGGCATGGGACTCTACTAGGTGTCCACACATCCACAGGGCATGGGACTCTACTAGGTGTCCACACATCCACAGGGCATGGGACTCTACTAGGTGTCCACACATCCACAGAGCATGGGACTCTACTAGGTGTCCACACATCCACAGGGCATGGGACTCTACTAGGTGTCCACACATCCACAGAGCATGGGACTCTACTAGGTGTCCACACATCCACAGGGCATGGGACTCTACTAGGTGTCCACACATCCACAGGGCATGGGACTCTACTAGGTGTCCACACATCCACAGGGCATGGGACTCTACTAGGTGTCCACACATCCACAGAGCATGGGACTCTACTAGGTGTCCACTCATCCACAGTGCATGGGACTCTACTAGGTGTCCACACATCCACAGAGCATGGGACTCTACTAGGTGTCCACACATCAACAGGGCATGGGACTCTACTAGGTGTCCACACATCCACAGGGCATGGGACTCTACTAGGTGTCCACACATCCACAGAGCATGGGACTCTACTAGGTGTCCACACATCCACAGAGCATGGGACTCTACTAGGTGTCCACACATCCACAGGGCATGGGACTCTACTAGGTGTCCACACATCCACAGAGCATGGGACTCTACTAGGTGTCCACACATCCACAGGGCATGGGACTCTACTAGGTGTCCACACATCCACAGGGCACGGGACTCTACTAGGTGTCTACACATCCACAGAGCATGGGACTCTACTAGGTGTCCACAAATCCACAGAGCATGGGACTCTACTAGGTGTCCACACATCCACAGAGCATGGGACTCTACTAGGTGTCCACACATCCACAGAGCATGGGACTCTACTAGGTGTCCACACATCCACAGAGCATGGGACTCTACTAGGTGTCCACACATCCACAGAGTATGGGACTCTACTAGGTGTCCACACATCCACAGGGCATGGGACTCTACTAGGTGTCCACACATCCACAGGGCATGGGACTCTACTAGGTGTCCACACATCCACAGAGTATGGGACTCTACTAGGTGTCCACACATCCACAGAGTATGGGACTCTACTAGGTGTCCACACATCCACAGGTCATGGGACTCTACTAGGTGTCCACACATCCACAGGGCATGGGACTCTACTAGGTGTCCACACATCCACAGGGCATGGGACTCTACCAGGTGTCCACACATCCACAGGGCATGGAACTCTACTAGGTGTCCACACATCCACAGGGCATGGGACTCTACTAGGTGTCCACACATCCACAGGGCATGGGACTCTACTAGGTGTCCACACATCCACAGGGCATGGGACTCTACTAGGTGTCCACACATCCACAGGGCATGGGACTCTACTAGGTGTCCACACATCCACAGGGCATGGGACTCTACTAGGTGTCCACACATCCACAGGGCATGGGACTCTACTAGGTGTCCACACATCCACAGGGCATGGGACTCTACTAGGTGTCCACACATCCACAGAGTATGGGACTCTACTAGGTGTCCACACATCCACAGGGCATGGGACTCTACTAGGTGTCCACACATCCACAGGGCATGGGACTCTACTAGGTGTCCACACATCCACAGAGTATGGGACTCTACTAGGTGTCCACACATCCACAGAGTATGGGACTCTACTAGGTGTCCACACATCCACAGGTCATGGGACTCTACTAGGTGTCCACACATCCACAGGGCATGGGACTCTACTAGGTGTCCACACATCCACAGGGCATGGGACTCTACTAGGTGTCCAAACATCCACAGGGCATGGGACTCTACCAGGTGTCCACACATCCACAGGGCATGGGACTCTACTAGGTGTCCACACATCCAGAGGGCATGGGACTCTACTAGGTGTCCACACATCCACAGGGCATGGGACTCTACTAGGTGTCCACACATCCACAGGGCATGGGACTCTACTAGGTGTCGAAAGCCTTCCACAGGGCATGGGACTCTACTAGGTGTCCACACATCCACAGGGCATGGAACTCTACTAGGTTTCCACACATCCACAGGGCATGGGACTCTACTAGGTGTCCACACATCCACAGGGCATGGGACTCTACTAGGTGTCCACACATCCACAGAGCATGGGACTCTACTAGGTGTCCACACATCCACAGGGCATGGGACTCTACTAGGTGTCCACACATCCACAGGGCATGGGACTCTACTAGGTGTCCACACATCCACAGGGCATGGGACTCTACTAGGTGTCCACACATCCACAGGGCATGGGACTCTACTAGGTGTCCACACATCCAGAGGGCATGGGACTCTACTAGGTGTCCACACATCCACAGGGCATGGGACTCTACTAGGTGTCCACACATCCACAGGGCATGGGACTCTACTAGGTGTCCACACATCCACAGAGCATGGGACTCTACTAGGTGTCCACACATCCACAGGGCATGGGACTCTACTAGGTGTCCACACATCCACAGAGCATGGGACTCTACTAGGTGTCCACACATCCACAGAGCATGGGACTCTACTAGGTGTCCACACATCCACAGGGCATGGGACTCTACTAGGTGTCCACACATCCACAGGGCATGGGACTCTACTAGGTGTCCACACATCCACAGGGCATGGGACTCTACTAGGTGTCCACACATCCACAGGGCATGGGACTCTACTAGGTGTCCACACATCCACAGAGCATGGGACTCTACTAGGTGTCCACTCATCCACAGAGCATGGGACTCTACTAGGTGTCCACACATCCACAGAGCATGGGACTCTACTAGGTGTCCACACATCAACAGGGCATGGGACTCTACTAGGTGTCCACACATCCACAGGGCATGGGACTCTACTAGGTGTCCACACATCCACAGAGCATGGGACTCTACTAGGTGTCCACACATCCACAGAGCATGGGACTCTACTAGGTGTCCACACATCCACAGGGCATGGGACTCTACTAGGTGTCCACACATCCACAGAGCATGGGACTCTACTAGGTGTCCACACATCCACAGGGCATGGGACTCTACTAGGTGTCCACACATCCACAGGGCACGGGACTCTACTAGGTGTCTACACATCCACAGAGCATGGGACTCTACTAGGTGTCCACAAATCCACAGAGCATGGGACTCTACTAGGTGTCCACACATCCACAGAGCATGGGACTCTACTAGGTGTCCACACATCCACAGAGCATGGGACTCTACTAGGTGTCCACACATCCACAGAGCATGGGACTCTACTAGGTGTCCACACATCCACAGAGTATGGGACTCTACTAGGTGTCCACACATCCACAGGGCATGGGACTCTACTAGGTGTCCACACATCCACAGGGCATGGGACTCTACTAGGTGTCCACACATCCACAGAGTATGGGACTCTACTAGGTGTCCACACATCCACAGAGTATGGGACTCTACTAGGTGTCCACACATCCACAGGTCATGGGACTCTACTAGGTGTCCACACATCCACAGGGCATGGGACTCTACTAGGTGTCCACACATCCACAGGGCATGGGACTCTACCAGGTGTCCACACATCCACAGGGCATGGAACTCTACTAGGTGTCCACACATCCACAGGGCATGGGACTCTACTAGGTGTCCACACATCCACAGGGCATGGGACTCTACTAGGTGTCCACACATCCACAGGGCATGGGACTCTACTAGGTGTCCACACATCCACAGGGCATGGGACTCTACTAGGTGTCCACACATCCACAGGGCATGGGACTCTACTTGGTGTCCACACATCCACAGGGCATGGGACTCTACTAGGTGTCCACACATCCACAGAGCATGGGACTCTACTAGGTGTCCACACATCCACAGGGCATGGGACTCTACTAGGTGTCCACACATCCACAGAGCATGGGACTCTACTAGGTGTCCACACATCCACAGAGCATGGGACTCTACTAGGTGTCCACACATCCACAGGGCATGGGACTCTACTAGGTGTCCACACATCAACAGGGCATGGGACTCTACTAGGTGTCCACACATCCACAGAGCATGGGACTCTACTAGGTGTCCACACATCCACAGAGCATGGGACTCTACTAGGTGTCCACACATCCACAGAGCATGGGACTCTACTAGGTGTCCACACATCCACAGAGCATGGGACTCTACTAGGTGTCCACACATCCACAGAGCATGGGACTCTACTAGGTGTCCACACATCAACAGGGCATGGGACTCTACTAGGTGTCCACACATCCACAGGGCATGGGACTCTACTTGGTGTCCACACATCCACAGAGCATGGGACTCTACTAGGTGTCCACACATCCACAGAGCATGGGACTCTACTAGGTGTCCACACATCCACAGGGCATGGGACTCTACTAGGTGTCCACACATCCACAGAGCATGGGACTCTACTAGGTGTCCACACATCCACAGGGCATGGGACTCTACTAGGTGTCCACACATCCACAGGGCACGGGACTCTACTAGGTGTCCACACATCCACAGAGCATGGGACTCTACTAGGTGTCCACAAATCCACAGAGCATGGGACTCTACTAGGTGTCCACACATCCACAGAGTATGGGACTCTACTAGGTGTCCACACATCCACAGGGCATGGGACTCTACTAGGTGTCCACACATCCACAGGGCATGGGACTCTACTAGGTGTCCACACATCCACAGAGTATGGGACTCTACTAGGTGTCCACACATCCACAGAGTATGGGACTCTACTAGGTGTCCACACATCCACAGGTCATGGGACTCTACTAGGTGTCCACACATCCACAGGGCATGGGACTCTACTAGGTGTCCACACATCCACAGGGCATGGGACTCTACTAGGTGTCCACACATCCACAGAGTATGGGACTCTACTAGGTGTCCACACATCCACAGGGCATGGGACTCTACTAGGTGTCCACACATCCACAGGGCACAGGACTCTACTAGGTGTCCACACATCCACAGAGCATGGGACTCTACTAGGTGTCCACACATCCACAGGGCATGGGACTCTACTAGGTGTCCACACATCCACAGGGCATGGGACTCTACTAGGTGTCGATAGCGTTCCACAGGGCATGGGACTCTACTAGGTGTCCACACATCCACAGAGCATGGGACTCTACTAGGTGTCCACACATCCACAGAGCATGGGACTCTACTAGGTGTCCACACATCCACAGAGCATGGGACTCTACTAGGTGTCCACACATCCACAGGGCATGGGACTCTACTAGGTGTCCACACATCCACAGGGCATGGGACTCTACTAGGTGTCCACACATCCACAGAGCATGGGACTCTACTAGGTGTCCACACATCCACAGAGCATGGGACTCTACTAGGTGTCCACACATCCACAGAGCATGGGACTCTACTAGGTGTCCACACATCCACAGAGCATGGGACTCTACTAGGTGTCCACACATCCACAGAGCATGGGACTCTACTAGGTGTCCACACATCCACAGAGCATGGGACTCTACTAGGTGTCCACACATCCACAGAGCATGGGACTCTACTAGGTGTCCACACATCCACAGAGCATGGGACTCTACTAGGTGTCCACACATCCACAGAGCATGGGACTCTACTAGGTGTCCACACATCCACAGGGCATGGGACTCTACTAGGTGTCCACACATCCACAGGGCATGGGACTCTACTAGGTGTCCACACATCCACAGGGCATGGGACTCTACTAGGTGTCCACACATCCACAGGGCATGGGACTCTACTAGGTGTCCACACATCCACAGGGCATGGGACTCATCTAGGTGTCCACACATCCACAGGGCAGGGGACTCTACTAGGTGTCGGAAGCGTTCCACAGAGCATGGGACTCTACTAGGTGTCCACACATCCACAGAGCATGGGACTCTACTAGGTGTCCACACATCCACAGGGCATGGGACTCTACTAGGTGTCCACACATCCACAGGGCATGGGACTCTACTAGGTGTCCACACATCCACAGGGCATGGGACTCTACTAGGTGTCGATACGTTCCACAGGGCATGGGACTCTACTAGGTGTCCACACATCCACAGAGCATGGGACTCTACTAGGTGTCCACACATCCACAGGTCATGGGACTCTACTAGGTGTCCACACATCCACAGGGCATGGGACTCTACTAGGTGTCCACACATCCACAGGGCATGGGACTCTACTAGGTGTCCACACATCCACAGGGCATGGGACTCTACTAGGTGTCCACACATCCACAGGGCAAGGGACTCTACTAGGTGTCCACACATCCACAGGGCATGGGACTCTACTAGGTGTACACACATCCACAGAGCATGGGACTCTACTAGGTGTCCACACATCCACAGAGCATGGGACTCTACTAGGTGTCCACACATCCACAGATTATGGGACTCTACTAGGTGTCGGAAGCGTTCCACAGAGCATGGGACTCTACTAGGTGTCCACACATCCACAGGGCATGGGACTCTACTAGGTGTCCACACATCCACAGGGCATGGGACTCTACTAGGTGTCCACACATCCACAGGGCATGGGACTCTACTAGGTGTCCACACATCCACAGGGCATGGGACTCTACTAGGTGTCCACACATCCACAGGGCATGGGACTCTACTAGGTGTCCACACATCCACAGAGTATGGGACTCTACTAGGTGTCCACACATCCACAGGGCATGGGACTCTACTAGGTGTCCACACATCCACAGGGCATGGGACTCTACTAGGTGGCATGGGACTCTACTAGGTGTCCACACATCCACAGGGCATGGGACTCTACTAGGTGTCCACACATCCACAGGTCATGGGACTCTACTAGGTGTCCACACATCCACAGAGCATGGGTCTCTACTAGGTGTCCACACATCCACAGAGTATGGGACTCTACTAGGTGTCCACACATCCACAGAGTATGGGACTCTACTAGGTGTCCACACATCCACAGGGCATGGGACTCTACTAGGTGTCCACACATCCACAGGGCATGGGACTCTACTAGGTGTCCACACATCCACAGGGCATGGGACTCTACTAGGTGTCCACACATCCACAGGGCATGGGACTCTACTAGGTGTCCACACATCCACAGGGCATGGGACTCTACTAGGTGTCCACACATCCACAGGGCATGGGACTCTACTAGGTGTCCACACATCCACAGAGCATGGGACTCTACTAGGTGTCCACACATCCACAGGGCATGGGACTCTACTAGGTGTCCACACATCCACAGAGCATGGGACTCTACTAGGTGTCCACACATCCACAGAGCATGGGACTCTACTAGGTGTCCACACATCCACAGGGCATGGGACTCTACTAGGTGTCCACACATCCACAGGGCATGGGACTCTACTAGGTGTCCAAACATCCACAGGGCATGGGACTCTACCAGGTGTCCACACATCCACAGGGCATGGGACTCTACTAGGTGTCCACACATCCAGAGGGCATGGGACTCTACTAGGTGTCCACACATCCACAGGGCATGGGACTCTACTAGGTGTCCACACATCCACAGGGCATGGGACTCTACTAGGTGTCGAAAGCCTTCCACAGGGCATGGGACTCTACTAGGTGTCCACACATCCACAGGGCATGGAACTCTACTAGGTTTCCACACATCCACAGGGCATGGGACTCTACTAGGTGTCCACACATCCACAGGGCATGGGACTCTACTAGGTGTCCACACATCCACAGAGTATGGGACTCTACTAGGAGTCCACACATCCACAGGGCATGGGACTCTACTAGGTGTCCACACATCCACAGGGCATGGGACTCTACTAGGTGTCCACACATCCACAGGGCATGGGACTCTACTAGGTGTCCACACATCCACAGGGCATGGGACTCTACTAGGTGTCCACACATCCAGAGGGCATGGGACTCTACTAGGTGTCCACACATCCACAGGGCATGGGACTCTACTAGGTGTCCACACATCCACAGGGCATGGGACTCTACTAGGTGTCCACACATCCACAGAGCATGGGACTCTACTAGGTGTCCACACATCCACAGGGCATGGGACTCTACTAGGTGTCCACACATCCACAGAGCATGGGACTCTACTAGGTGTCCACACATCCACAGAGCATGGGACTCTACTAGGTGTCCACACATCCACAGGGCATGGGACTCTACTAGGTGTCCACACATCCACAGGGCATGGGACTCTACTAGGTGTCCACACATCCACAGGGCATGGGACTCTACTAGGTGTCCACACATCCACAGGGCATGGGACTCTACTAGGTGTCCACACATCCACAGAGCATGGGACTCTACTAGGTGTCCACTCATCCACAGAGCATGGGACTCTACTAGGTGTCCACACATCCACAGAGCATGGGACTCTACTAGGTGTCCACACATCAACAGGGCATGGGACTCTACTAGGTGTCCACACATCCACAGGGCATGGGACTCTACTAGGTGTCCACACATCCACAGAGCATGGGACTCTACTAGGTGTCCACACATCCACAGAGCATGGGACTCTACTAGGTGTCCACACATCCACAGGGCATGGGACTCTACTAGGTGTCCACACATCCACAGAGCATGGGACTCTACTAGGTGTCCACACATCCACAGGGCATGGGACTCTACTAGGTGTCCACACATCCACAGGGCACGGGACTCTACTAGGTGTCTACACATCCACAGAGCATGGGACTCTACTAGGTGTCCACAAATCCACAGAGCATGGGACTCTACTAGGTGTCCACACATCCACAGAGCATGGGACTCTACTAGGTGTCCACACATCCACAGAGCATGGGACTCTACTAGGTGTCCACACATCCACAGAGCATGGGACTCTACTAGGTGTCCACACATCCACAGAGTATGGGACTCTACTAGGTGTCCACACATCCACAGGGCATGGGACTCTACTAGGTGTCCACACATCCACAGGGCATGGGACTCTACTAGGTGTCCACACATCCACAGGGCATGGGACTCTACTAGGTGTCCACACATCCACAGGGCATGGGACTCTACTAGGTGTCCACACATCCACAGAGCATGGGACTCTACTAGGTGTCCACACATCCACAGGGCATGGGACTCTACTAGGTGTCCACACATCCACAGGGCATGGGACTCTACCAGGTGTCCACACATCCACAGGGCATGGAACTCTACTAGGTGTCCACACATCCACAGGGCATGGGACTCTACTAGGTGTCCACACATCCACAGGGCATGGGACTCTACTAGGTGTCCACACATCCACAGGGCATGGGACTCTACTAGGTGTCCACACATCCACAGGGCATGGGACTCTACTAGGTGTCCACACATCCACAGGGCATGGGACTCTACTTGGTGTCCACACATCCACAGGGCATGGGACTCTACTAGGTGTCCACACATCCACAGAGCATGGGACTCTACTAGGTGTCCACACATCCACAGGGCATGGGACTCTACTAGGTGTCCACACATCCACAGAGCATGGGACTCTACTAGGTGTCCACACATCCACAGAGCATGGGACTCTACTAGGTGTCCACACATCCACAGGGCATGGGACTCTACTAGGTGTCCACACATCAACAGGGCATGGGACTCTACTAGGTGTCCACACATCCACAGAGCATGGGACTCTACTAGGTGTCCACACATCCACAGAGCATGGGACTCTACTAGGTGTCCACACATCCACAGAGCATGGGACTCTACTAGGTGTCCACACATCCACAGAGCATGGGACTCTACTAGGTGTCCACACATCCACAGAGCATGGGACTCTACTAGGTGTCCACACATCAACAGGGCATGGGACTCTACTAGGTGTCCACACATCCACAGGGCATGGGACTCTACTTGGTGTCCACACATCCACAGAGCATGGGACTCTACTAGGTGTCCACACATCCACAGAGCATGGGACTCTACTAGGTGTCCACACATCCACAGGGCATGGGACTCTACTAGGTGTCCACACATCCACAGAGCATGGGACTCTACTAGGTGTCCACACATCCACAGGGCATGGGACTCTACTAGGTGTCCACACATCCACAGGGCACGGGACTCTACTAGGTGTCCACACATCCACAGAGCATGGGACTCTACTAGGTGTCCACAAATCCACAGAGCATGGGACTCTACTAGGTGTCCACACATCCACAGAGTATGGGACTCTACTAGGTGTCCACACATCCACAGGGCATGGGACTCTACTAGGTGTCCACACATCAACAGGGCATGGGACTCTACTAGGTGTCCACACATCCACAGAGTATGGGACTCTACTAGGTGTCCACACATCCACAGAGTATGGGACTCTACTAGGTGTCCACACATCCACAGGTCATGGGACTCTACTAGGTGTCCACACATCCACAGGGCATGGGACTCTACTAGGTGTCCACACATCCACAGGGCATGGGACTCTACTAGGTGTCCACACATCCACAGAGTATGGGACTCTACTAGGTGTCCACACATCCACAGGGCATGGGACTCTACTAGGTGTCCACACATCCACAGGGCACAGGACTCTACTAGGTGTCCACACATCCACAGAGCATGGGACTCTACTAGGTGTCCACACATCCACAGGGCATGGGACTCTACTAGGTGTCCACACATCCACAGGGCATGGGACTCTACTAGGTGTCGATAGCGTTCCACAGGGCATGGGACTCTACTAGGTGTCCACACATCCACAGAGCATGGGACTCTACTAGGTGTCCACACATCCACAGAGCATGGGACTCTACTAGGTGTCCACACATCCACAGAGCATGGGACTCTACTAGGTGTCCACACATCCACAGGGCATGGGACTCTACTAGGTGTCCACACATCCACAGGGCATGGGACTCTACTAGGTGTCCACACATCCACAGAGCATGGGACTCTACTAGGTGTCCACACATCCACAGAGCATGGGACTCTACTAGGTGTCCACACATCCACAGAGCATGGGACTCTACTAGGTGTCCACACATCCACAGAGCATGGGACTCTACTAGGTGTCCACACATCCACAGAGCATGGGACTCTACTAGGTGTCCACACATCCACAGAGCATGGGACTCTACTAGGTGTCCACACATCCACAGAGCATGGGACTCTACTAGGTGTCCACACATCCACAGAGCATGGGACTCTACTAGGTGTCCACACATCCACAGAGCATGGGACTCTACTAGGTGTCCACACATCCACAGGGCATGGGACTCTACTAGGTGTCCACACATCCACAGGGCATGGGACTCTACTAGGTGTCCACACATCCACAGGGCATGGGACTCTACTAGGTGTCCACACATCCACAGGGCATGGGACTCTACTAGGTGTCCACACATCCACAGGGCATGGGACTCATCTAGGTGTCCACACATCCACAGGGCAGGGGACTCTACTAGGTGTCGGAAGCGTTCCACAGAGCATGGGACTCTACTAGGTGTCCACACATCCACAGAGCATGGGACTCTACTAGGTGTCCACACATCCACAGGGCATGGGACTCTACTAGGTGTCCACACATCCACAGGGCATGGGACTCTACTAGGTGTCCACACATCCACAGGGCATGGGACTCTACTAGGTGTCGATAGCGTTCCACAGGGCATGGGACTCTACTAGGTGTCCACACATCCACAGAGCATGGGACTCTACTAGGTGTCCACACATCCACAGGTCATGGGACTCTACTAGGTGTCCACACATCCACAGGGCATGGGACTCTACTAGGTGTCCACACATCCACAGGGCATGGGACTCTACTAGGTGTCCACACATCCACAGGGCATGGGACTCTACTAGGTGTCCACACATCCACAGGGCAAGGGACTCTACTAGGTGTCCACACATCCACAGGGCATGGGACTCTACTAGGTGTACACACATCCACAGAGCATGGGACTCTACTAGGTGTCCACACATCCACAGAGCATGGGACTCTACTAGGTGTCCACACATCCACAGATTATGGGACTCTACTAGGTGTCGGAAGCGTTCCACAGAGCATGGGACTCTACTAGGTGTCCACACATCCACAGGGCATGGGACTCTACTAGGTGTCCACACATCCACAGGGCATGGGACTCTACTAGGTGTCCACACATCCACAGGGCATGGGACTCTACTAGGTGTCCACACATCCACAGGGCATGGGACTCTACTAGGTGTCGGAAGCGTTCCACAGAGCATGGGACTCTACTAGGTATCCACACATCCACAGGGCATGGGACTCTACTAGGTGTCCACACATCCACAGGGCATGGGACTCTACTAGGTGTCGAAAGCGTTCCACAGGGCATGGGACTCTACTAGGTGTCCACACATCCACAGGGCATGGGACTCTACTAGGTGTCGAAAGCGTTCCACAGGGCATGGGACTCTACTAGATGTCCACACATCCACAGGGCATGGGACTCTACTAGGTGTCCACACATCCACAGGGCATGGGACTCTACTAGGTGTCGAAAGCGTTCCACAGAGCATGGAACTCTACTAGGTGTCGAAAGCGTTCCACAGGGCATGGGACTCTACTAGGTGTCGAAAGCGTTCCACAGGGCATGGGACTCTACTAGGTGTCGGAAGCGTTCCACAGGGCATGGGACTCTACTAGGTGTCGGAAGCGTTCCACAGAGCATGGGACTCTACTAGGTGTCGAAAGCGTTCCACAGAGCATGGGACTCTACTAGGTGTCCACACATCCACAGGGCATGGGACTCTACTAGGTGTCCACACATCCACAGGGCATGGGACTCTACTAGGTGTCGAAAGCGTTCCACAGAGCATGGTTGCTCTACTAGGTGTCGAAAGCGTTCCACAGAGCATGGGACTCTACTAGGTGTCCACACATCCACAGGGCATGGGACTCTACTAGGTGTCCACACATCCACAGACTTATGGGACTCTACAAGGTGTCAAAAGCGTTCCACAGAGCATGGGACTCTACTAGGTGTCCACACATCCACAGGGCATGGGACTCTACTAGGTGTCCACACATCCACAGGGCATGGGACTCTACTAGGTGTACACACATCCACAGGGCATGGGACCCTACAAGGTGTCGGAAGCGTTCCACAGGGCATGGGACTCTAATAGGTGTCGAAAGCGTTCCACAGGGCATGGGACTCTACTAGGTGTCGAAAGCGTTCCACAGGGCATGGGACTCTACTAGGTGTCGAAAGCGTTCCACAGGGCATGGGAATCTACTAGGTGTCCACACATCCACAGAGCATGGGACTCTACTAGGTGTCCACACATCCACAGAGCATGGGACTCTACTAGGTGTCGGAAGCGTTCCACAGAGCATGGGACTCTACTAGGTGTCCACACATCCACAGGGCATGGGACTCTACTAGGTGTCCACACATCCACAGGGCATGGGACTCTACTAGGTGTCCACACATCCACAGGGCATGGGACTCTACTAGGTGTCGGAAGCGTTCCACAGAGCATGGGACTCTACTAGGTGTCCACACATCCACAGGGCATGGGACTCTACTAGGTGTCCACACATCCACAGGGCATGGGACTCTACTAGGTGTCCACACATCCACAGGGCATGGGACTCTACTAGGTGTCCACACATCCACAGGGCATGGGACTCTACTAGGTGTCGGAAGCGTTCCACAGAGCATGGGACTCTACTAGGTATCCACACATCCACAGGGCATGGGACTCTACTAGGTGTCCACACATCCACAGGGCATGGGACTCTACTAGGTGTCGAAAGCGTTCCACAGGGCATGGGACTCTACTAGGTGTCCACACATCCACAGGGCATGGGACTCTACTAGGTGTCGAAAGCGTTCCACAGGGCATGGGACTCTACTAGGTGTCCACACATCCACAGGGCATGGGACTCTACTAGGTGTCCACACATCCACAGAGCATGGGACTCTACTAGGTGTCGAAAGCGTTCCACAGGGCATGGGACTCTACTAGGTGTCCACACATCCACAGGGCATGGGACTCTACTAGGTGTCGAAAGCGTTCCACAGAGCATGGGACTCTACTAGGTGTCGAAAGCGTTCCACAGGGCATGGGACTCTACTAGGTGTCGGAAGCGTTCCACAGGGCATGGGACTCTACTAGGTGTCGAAAGCGTTCCACAGGGCATGGGACTCTACTAGGTGTCGGAAGCGTTCCACAGAGCATGGGACTCTACTAGGTGTCGAAAGCGTTCCACAGAGCATGGGACTCTACTAGGTGTCCACACATCCACAGGGCATGGGACTCTACTAGGTGTCCACACATCCACAGGGCATGGGACTCTACTAGGTGTCGAAAGCGTTCCACAGAGCATGGTTGCTCTACTAGGTGTCGAAAGCGTTCCACAGAGCATGGGACTCTACTAGGTGTCCACACATCCACAGGGCATGGGACTCTACAAGGTGTCAAAAGCGTTCCACAGAGCATGGGACTCTACTAGGTGTCCACACATCCACAGGGCATGGGACTCTACTAGGTGTCCACACATCCACAGTGCATGGGACTCTACTAGGTGTACACACATCCACAGGGCATGGGACCCTACAAGGTGTCGGAAGCGTTCCACAGGGCATGGGACTCTACTAGGTGTCGAAAGCGTTCCACAGGGCATGGGACTCTACTAGGTGTCGAAAGCGTTCCACAGGGCATGGGACTCTACTAGGTGTCGAAAGCCTTCCACAGGGCATGGGACTCTACTAGGTGTCAAAAGCGTTCCACAGGGCATGGGACTCTACAAGGTGTCGAAAGCCTTCCACAGGGCATGGGACTCTACTAGGTGTCCACACATCCACAGGGCATGGGACTCTACTAGGTGTCCACACATCCACAGAGCATGGGACTCTACTAGGTGTCGAAAGCGTTCCACAGGGCATGGGACTCTACTAGGTGTCCACACATCCACAGGGCATGGGACTCTACTAGGTGTCGAAAGCGTTCCACAGAGCATGGGACTCTACTAGGTGTCGAAAGCGTTCCACAGGGCATGGGACTCTACTAGGTGTCGGAAGCGTTCCACAGGGCATGGGACTCTACTAGGTGTCGAAAGCGTTCCACAGGGCATGGGACTCTACTAGGTGTCGGAAGCGTTCCACAGAGCATGGGACTCTACTAGGTGTCGAAAGCGTTCCACAGAGCATGGGACTCTACTAGGTGTCCACACATCCACAGGGCATGGGACTCTACTAGGTGTCCACACATCCACAGGGCATGGGACTCTACTAGGTGTCGAAAGCGTTCCACAGAGCATGGTTGCTCTACTAGGTGTCGCGTTCCACAGAGCATGGGACTCTACTAGGTGTCCACACATCCACAGGGCATGGGACTCTACAAGGTGTCAAAAGCGTTCCACAGAGCATGGGACTCTACTAGGTGTCCACACATCCACAGGGCATGGGACTCTACTAGGTGTCCACACATCCACAGTGCATGGGACTCTACTAGGTGTACACACATCCACAGGGCATGGGACCCTACAAGGTGTCGGAAGCGTTCCACAGGGCATGGGACTCTACTAGGTGTCGAAAGCGTTCCACAGGGCATGGGACTCTACTAGGTGTCGAAAGCGTTCCACAGGGCATGGGACTCTACTAGGTGTCGAAAGCCTTCCACAGGGCATGGGACTCTACTAGGTGTCAAAAAGCGTTCCACAGGGCATGGGACTCTACAAGGTGTCGAAAGCCTTCCACAGGGCATGGGACTCTACTAGGTGTCCACACATCCACAGGGCATTGTACTCTACAAGATGTCAAAAGCGTTCCACAGAGCATGGGACTCTACTAGGTGTCCACACATCCACAGGGCATGGGACTCTACTAGGTGTCCACACATCCACAGGGCATGGGACTCTACTAGGTGTCCACACATCCACAGGGCATGGGACTCTACTAGGTGTCCACACATCCACAGGGCATGGGACCCTACAAGGTGTCGGAAGCGTTCCACAGGGCATGTGACTCTACTAGGTGTCGAAAGCGTTCCGCATGGCATGGGACTCTACTAGGTGTCGGAAGCGTTCCACAGGGCATGGGACTCTACTAGGTGTCGGAAGCGTTCCACAGGGCATGGGACTCTACAAGGTGTCGAAATCGTTCCACAGGGCATGGGACTCTACAAGGTGTCGAAAGCGTTCCACAGAGCATGGGACTCTACTAGGTGTCCACACATCCACAGGGCATGGGACTCTACTAGGGTTCGAAAGTGTTCCTCAGAGCATGGGACTCTACTAGGTGTCGAAAGCGTTCCACAGGGCATGGGACTCTACTAGGTGTCGGAAGCGTTCCACAGACCATGGGACTCTACTAGGTGTCGAAAGCCTTCCACAAGGCATGGGACTCTACTAGGTGTCCACACATCCACAGGGCATGGGACTCTACTAGGTGTCCACACATCCACAGGGCATGGGACTCTACAAGGTGTCAAAAGCGTTCCACAGAGCATGGGACTCTACTAGGTGTCCACACATCCACAGGGCATGGGACTCTACTAGGTGTCCACACATCCACAGTGCATGGGACTCTACTAGGTGTACACACATCCACAGGGCATGGGACCCTACAAGGTGTCGGAAGCGTTCCACAGGGCATGGGACTCTACTAGGTGTCGAAAGCGTTCCACAGGGCATGGGACTCTACTAGGTGTCGAAAGCGTTCCACAGGGCATGGGACTCTACTAGGTGTCGAAAGCCTTCCACAGGGCATGGGACTCTACTAGGTGTCAAAAGCGTTCCACAGGGCATGGGACTCTACAAGGTGTCGAAAGCCTTCCACAGGGCATGGGACTCTACTAGGTGTCCACACATCCACAGGGCATTGTACTCTACAAGGTGTCAAAAGCGTTCCACAGAGCATGGGACTCTACTAGGTGTCCACACATCCACAGGGCATGGGACTCTACTAGGTGTCCACACATCCACAGGGCATGGGACTCTACTAGGTGTCCACACATCCACAGGGCATGGGACTCTACTAGGTGTCCACACATCCACAGGGCATGGGACCCTACAAGGTGTCGGAAGCGTTCCACAGGGCATGTGACTCTACTAGGTGTCGAAAGCGTTCCGCATGGCATGGGACTCTACTAGGTGTCGGAAGCGTTCCACAGGGCATGGGACTCTACTAGGTGTCGGAAGCGTTCCACAGGGCATGGGACTCTACAAGGTGTCGAAATCGTTCCACAGGGCATGGGACTCTACAAGGTGTCGAAAGCGTTCCACAGAGCATGGGACTCTACTAGGTGTCCACACATCCACAGGGCATGGGACTCTACTAGGGTTCGAAAGTGTTCCTCAGAGCATGGGACTCTACTAGGTGTCGAAAGCGTTCCACAGGGCATGGGACTCTACTAGGTGTCGGAAGCGTTCCACAGACCATGGGACTCTACTAGGTGTCGAAAGCCTTCCACAAGGCATGGGACTCTACTAGGTGTCCACACATCCACAGGGCATGGGACTCTACTAGGTGTCCACACATCCACAGGGCATGGGACTCTACAAGGTGTCGAAAGCGTTCCACAGAGATGCTGGCCCATTGTTGACTCCAATGCTTCCCACAGTTGTATCAAGTCGGCTGGATGTCCTTTTGGGTGGTGGATCGTTCTTCATACACACAGGAAGCTGTTGAGTGTGTAAAAGCCAGTTGCACTCAAACCGGTGCGAACTGGCACCTACTACCCCGTTCAGAGGAACTTCAATCTGTTGTCTTGCCCATTCACCCTCTGAATGGCACGTACTCAACCAGCTTTTTTTTTAAAGTCTTCAAATTCCTTCTTTAACCCGTCTCCTCCCTTTCATCTACACTGAATGAAGTGGATTTAACAGGTGACACCAATAAGGGATCATAAACTCAGTGTATGTGCAGCCTATCACAATATCAATGCATAGAGGAGGCAGTGTCACAGTAAATCCCTTCCCTCAAAACTGTGTTTCCTGTTGGGTTATTGACTCACGTGAAGAATGTGTTAGGGTTGGCTTGTTCTCTATCTAGTCTATATGGTATCTGTATTGATGGCTGATTAGGGTAGTCGTCTCTATGGTACCTGTATTGATGATTTATTATGGTAGTCTTTTCTATGGTATCTGTATTGATGGTTTATTATGGTAGTCTTTTCTATGGTATCTGTATTGCTGGTTTATTATGGTAGTCGTCTCTATGGTATCTGTATTGATGGTTTATTATGGTAGTCGTCTCTATGCTATCTGTATTGATGGTTTATTATGGTAGTCGTCTCTATGGTATCTGTATTGATGGTTTATTATGGTAGTCGTCTCTCTGCTATCTGTATTGATGGTTTATTATGGTAGTTGTCTCTATGGTATCTGTATTGATGGTTTATTATGGTAGTCGTCTCTATGGTATCTGTATTGATGGTTTATTATGGTAGTCGTCTCTATGCTATCTGTATTGATGGTTTATTATGGTAATCGTCTCTATGCTATCTGTATTGATGGTTTATTATGGTAGTCGTCTCAATGCTATCTGTATTGATGGTTTATTATGGTAGTCGTCTCTATGCTATCTGTATTACATTTACATTTAAGTCATTTAGCAGACGCTCTTATCCAGAGCGACTTACAAATTGGTGAATTCACCTTCTGACATCCAGTGGAACAGCCACTTTACAATAGTGCATCTAAATCATTAAGGGGGGGGGGGGGGTGAGAAGGATTACTTATCTTATCCTAGGTATTCCTTGAAGAGGTTGGGTTTCAGGTGTCTCCGGAAGGTGGTGATTGACTCCGCTGTCCTGGCGTTGTGAGGGAGTTTGTTCCACCATTGGGGGGCCAGAGCAGCGAACAGTTTTGACTGGGCTGAGCGGGAACTGTACTTCCTCAATGGTAGGGAGGCGAGCAGGCCAGAGGTGGATGAACGCAGTGCCCTTGCTTGGGTGTAGGGCCTGATCAGAGCCTGGAGGTACTGCGGTGCCGTTCCCCTCACAGCTCCGTAGGCAAGCACCATGGTCTTGTAGCGGATGCGAGCTTCAACTGGAAGCCAGTGGAGAGAGCGGAGGAGCGGGGTGACGTGAGAGAACTTGGGAAGGTTGAACACCAGACGGGCTGCGGCGTTCTGGATGAGTTGTAGGGGTTTAATGGCACAGGCAGGGAGCCCAGCCAACAGCGAGTTGCAGTAATCCAGACGGGAGATGACAAGTGCCTGGATTAGGACCTGCGCCGCTTCCTGTGTGAGGCAGGGTCGTACTCTGCGGATGTTGTAGAGCATGAACCTATTATTATGGTTTATTATGGTAGTCATCTCTATGCTATCTGTATTGATGGTTTATTATGGTAGTCGTCTCTATGCTATCTGTATTGATGGTTTATTATGGTAGTCGTCTCTATGCTATCTGTATTGATGGTTTATTATGGTAGTCGTCTCTATGGTATCTGTATTGATGGTTTATTATGGTAGTCGTCTCTCTGCTATCTGTATTGATGGTTTATTATGGTAGTCGTCTCTATGGTATCTGTATTGATGGTTTATTATGGTAGTCATCTCTATGGTATCTGTTTTGATGGTTTATTATGGTAGTCGTCTCTATGGTATCTGTTTTGATGGTTTATTATGGTAGTCGTCTCTATGCTATCTGTATTGATGTTTTATTATGGTAGTCGTCTCTATGCTATCTGTATTGATGGTTGATTAGGGTAGTCGTCTCTATGCTATCTGTATTGATGGTTTATTATGGTAGTTGTCTCTTGTTTCTTTGTCATAAAATTAGACTCACTGTAATATGTAATACTCTGTAGTAGCCTATTATTAGCCATAATCCAAAGGCACTGTCTAGCAGACAGACACTATCTCTCCCCCATCTCCACCCCCTCTCTCTCGCTCCCTATCTCCACCCCCCCTCTCTCTCTCTCCCCCATCACCAACCCCCTCTCTCTCTCTCTCTCCCCATCTCCACCCCCCCCTCTCTCTCTCTCTCTCCCCCATTTCCACCCACCCCCTCTCTCTCCCCATCTCCACCCTCCCTCTCTCTCTCTCTCTCTCTCTCTCTCTCTCTCCCCCATCTCCACCCCCCTCTCTCTCTCCCCCATCTCCACCCCCTCTCTCTCTCTCTCTCTCCCCCATCTCCACCCCCCCCTCTCTCTCTCTCCCCCCATCTCTACTCCCCCTCTCTCTCTCTCTCTCCATCAGCAGCCCCCCGCCCTCTCTCTCTCCCCATCTCCACCCCCCTCTCTCTCCCCATCTCCACCCGCCCTCTCTCTCCCCATCACCACCCCCTCTCTCTCCCCATCTCCACCCCCCTCTCTCACCATCCCAACCCCCCTCTCTCTCTCTCTCCCCATCTCCACCCCCCTCTCTCCCCATCCCAACCCCCCTCTCCCTCTCTCACCATCTCCACCCCCCTCTCTCCCCATATCCACCCCCCTCTCTCCCCATCTCCAGCCCCCTCTCTCTCTATCCCCACCCCCTCTCTTTTCTCTCTCTCTCCATCTCCACCCCCTCTCTCTCTATCTCCACCCCCTCTCTCTTTTCTCTCTCTCCCCATCTCCACCCTCTCTCCCCATTAACACCCCCTCACTCTCTCCCCATCTCCACCCCCTCTCCCCCTCTCTCTCTCTCCATCTCCACCCCCCTCTCTCTATCTCCACCCCCTCTCTCTTTTCTGTGTCTCCCCATCTCCACCCTCTCTCCATCTCTCTCTCTCTCTCTTTCACTCATTGTCTTCCTTCCTTCTTGAATAAAGCCAACTAATCATCTCTATGTGCTTCCATGTTTCCAGTTGTCCTTCTCCTCCATCTATTCTCTGAATAATGTAAATACCCCTCATTTTGCTTCATTGAAAATATCAATTACAACAATACCATTCACGGGCCTTGCATTGACAATCTGTTCCCCACAAAAACACAATTTGTCATGGAGTTTGTATCCTTGATAGCCATTTAAACCTGGTAAATTCCACTGCTCCGGTCTTGTCATGTGGATAGCTCTCCTTTCTCTTCTTCCGAGTGGAGATGAATTTATCTCTGGCTGACAACAGTGTTTTTTAGAGGGAAGGAAGCCAGGGGAAGGGGAATTGGTCCTATTTCTCTCTCTCTCTGTCTCTGTCTCTCTCTCTCTCTCTCTCTCTCTCTGTGTCTCTCTGTCTCTCTCTCTGTCTCTCTCTCTGTCTCTCTCTCTCTGTGTCTCTCTCTGTGTCTCTCTCTCTCTCTCTCTGTCTCTCTCTCTGTCTCTCTCTCTCTCTGTGTCTCTCTTTCTGTCTCTCTCTCTCTCTCTCTCTCTCTCTCTCTCTGTCTCTCTCTCTGTCTCTCTCTCTGTCTCTCTCTCTCTCTCTCTCTCTGTCTCTCTGTCTCTCTCTCTCTCTGTCTCTCTCTCTGTCTCTCTCTCTGTCTTTCTCTCTCTGTCTCTGTCTTTCTCTGTCTCTGTCTCTCTGTCTCTCTCTCTCTCTGTCTCTCTCTGTCTCTCTCTCTCTCTCTCTCTGTCTCTCTCTCTCTCTCTCTCTCTCTCTCTCTCTCTCGCACTACAATACATGTGGTAGAACACAGATACTGCACAACACACACACACACACACACAGAAAGGAACATTTGCTATCTAACTGGGAGTCTTGTGAGTGAAAACATCCAAAGCTCATCAAAGGTAAACGATTTAATTCGATTGCTTTTCTGATTTCCGTGACCAGGTTGCCTGCTGCTAGCTAGTCATAATGCTATGCTAGGCTATCGATAAACTTACACAAATGCTTGTCTTGCTTTGGCTATAAAGCATATTTTCAAAATCTGAGATGACAGGGTGATTAGCTGTGTTTCAATATATTTCATGAATAGGAATATTTTCTTGTAATATTTATGTCTGTTGCGTTATGCTAATTAGGGTCAGTTGATGATTACGCTCCCGGACCAAGAGGTTAATAGATAGGCCTTCACAACACTGAGCCCTTATTGACTAAGCTTCAAGGCTTCGTAAGACCAGGCTTATGTTATCCACCAATTATTCACTAATTGATACTTGACTTGCATATGTAATTGAATATTGGCAAAACGGTTGATGACTCAATTCCCTAAATGGTCAGCAGATGGCACAGCGATCCGCACGCTAGTTTTCTTTCCGGATGGATGTCGAGAGGGAAGACAGCGACACTCAAATGACCAAGAAAGATAACATGTCAGAAACGCCTTCCGTTTGAATCCGAGAAAAGTGTTGTTGCTGTAATTAAAAACAATATTTGACCTGCTATCTTATTACAGCAAATCGTGAAGGATAGCGAACAATGCTGAACAAAAATAGTGTGCTTTAAAATTGTGTGTTTCTGTTAGTTTCAATTGCATACTTTAAGCGGAGTTAATATTGTCCTGTACGAGTGACCCGACAACAAGTAGCGTTAGCGTTAACGTTAAATAACGTTAAACATAACGTTACCACTCCAAAGATATGAGATACTTTGCTTTTGGCCAAATCACAACAAGTATAGCTCCAAAGAGAGGACATGTAGAAATGACAATCAGTCGCAAATATGGCACAAGTTAGGTAGCTAGCTAGCTAACTCCTTATACTCAAGGTTGACCCCAACATATACTGTTTCGGAATTATTATATTCATAACTGAGGCAGACTAAAGAGACAGTACATCCCTGACCTCTCTACCGTAGCTAGCCACATTAGCTAGCGAATGCCATCAAGTTAATAATAGTTACCTATCTAGTTATAACAGCACAATGCAGCATTGAATTCCCAGTTTTCCCAGCATTCCAAATTCCCAGTTTCAACAAACACCAGTAGAATACAGAAAGGTCTCCTTCAATCCTTCAGAAAGGATTCACACTCCTTGACCTTTTGTGATTAAAATGGATTAAATTGTCTCTTTTTTTGTGATTTACACAAAATACTCTGTAATGTCAAAGTGGAAGAAAAATATTTAATGTAAAATAAAATACTAATATATTTTGATTAGATAAGTATTTAAACCCCTTGAATCAATACATGCTAAAATCCCCTTTGGCAGGAATTACAGCTGTGTGTCTCTAAGAGCTTTGCAAACCTGGATAGTACAACACTTTGCCCATTTATTCTTTTGTAAATTATTCAAGCCCTGTCAAGATGGTTTATGATCATTGCTAGACAGCCATTTTGAAGTCTTCCCATAGATTTTCAAGCCGATTTGAGTCAAAACTGTAACTACGCCACTCAAGAACATTCACTGTCGTCTTGGTAAGTAACTCCAGTGTATAATTGGCCTTGCGTCTTAAGTGTCCTGCTGAAAGGTGAATTCATCTCCCAGTGTCTGGTGGAAAGTAGACATAACCAGGTATTCTTCTAGGATTTTTGACTGTGCTTATCTAAATTCCTTTTCTTTTTATCCTAAAAAAACTCCCTAGTCCTTGCCGATGACAAGCATACCCATAACATGATTGTCACGCCCTGGTCTTAGTATTTTCTTTATCTATTTGGTCAGGCCAGGGTGTGACATGGGTTTTTGTATGTGGTGTGTTTTGTCTTGGGGTTTTTTCACATGTATTGGAATGGTAGCTTAGTGGGGTGTTCTAGGTGAATCTATGGTTGTCTGAAGTGGTTCTCAATCAGAGGCAGGTGTTTATCGTTGTCTCTGATTGGGAACCATATTTAGGCAGCCATATTCTTTGAGTGTTTCATGGGTGATTGTCCTTTTGTTCCTGTTCTGTGTTAGTTTACACCAGTATAGGCTGTTTTCGTTACGTTTATAGTTTTGTAGTGTTTGTTTTTAGTGTGTTTTTTCATTAAACATGAATCTCAATAGCCACGGCGCATTTTGGTCCGACTCTCCTTCACCTATAGAAAGCCGTAACAATGATGCAGTCACCACCATAATTTAATATATGTATAGTGGTACTCATTGATGTGTTGCGTTGGATTTGCCTCGAAAATAATGCTCTGTATTCAGGACAAAAGAAATGCATTTATTTTGAAGTATTCCTTTAGAGCCTTATTGCAAACAGGATGCATGTTTTGGAATATTTGTATTCTATAGAGGCTTCCTTCTTTTCAATGTCAATTAGTATTGTGGAGTACCTACAATGTTGTTGATCCATCCTCAGTTTTCTCCTTTCACAGCCATTAAACTCTGTAACTGGTTTAAAATGACAACTGGCCTCGTGAAATCCCTGAGCGGTTTCCTTCCTCTCCAGACAAACGGATATTTGTAGTGACCGGGTGTATTGATACACCATCCAAAGTGTAATTAAAAGGGATGTTCAATGTCATTTTTGGAACGAAATAAAAGTGCTTGTTACAACACGCTCCTCTACTGCACCTGACCTGGTCTCTGTTACAACACGTCCTCTACTGCACCTGACCTGGTCTCTGTTACAACACGCTCCTCTACTGCACCTGACCTGGTCTCTGTTACAACACGCTCCTCTACTGCACCTGACCTGGCCTCTGTTACAACACGCTCCTCTACTGCACCTGACCTCACCTCTGGTAAAATCAAAGGGTTGTGAATTCTTTCTGAAGGCGCTGTACATCCATATTACCTTGATCGTTGTTACTAGCTTCTCCTGCTCATATCTTCAATAATATTGGGACAATTTCATAGCAAAATCATCCATAGGCAGGTGTCCAGCGCTGATGGCTGTGGATAGCATCTAACAGGGAGGTCCTTCGCCTGATGTATCCAATTTTTCTGCTTGGCAATTGTGTCATTCAATTAATGTATTGAAATTTGATAATGTAGTACATAATAGTATAACACAAGTAAGTAAGCAAAACATTCAATAAACAATATGATTGTCAAGGAGTCATCAGTACAATCCATATCAATCCATAATAATTAACCTAGCTACTGGACCTTATCAGTGCTTACATAGAGCACAAAAAAGAAAGAAAGATTATTCGCTGCATTTTAAGACCCCGCTCGTGCCGTGGAAGAGATCTTTGTTGCTCGGCCTTGTCTAGGTAGTAATTTGGTGGTCTGTTGATATCCCTCTAGTGGTGTGGGGGCTGTACTTTGACAAAGTGGGTGGGGTTACATCCTGCCTGTTTGGCCCTGTCTGGGGTGTATATTCAGAAGGAGCCACAGTGTCCTCCGACCTCCAGTATCTATGCTGCAGTAGTCTGTGTCCAAATGGCTAAATTCTCCAGTCTTATATGGTGTCCTGTGTGAACTTTAAGTATGCACACTAATATTTCTCTCTCTCTCTCTCTCTCTCTCTCTCTCTCTCTCTCTCTCTCTCTCTCTCTCTCTCTCTTTCTCTCTCTCCTGAGACCTAGGACCATGACTCAGGACAACCTGGCCGAATGACTACTGGCTGTTCCCAGTCCACCTGGTCATGCTGTTGACCCAGTTCCTGTGGCTATGGAACCCTAAACTGTTCACCAGATGTGTTACCTTGTTCGACCCTGTCTCTCTGTCTCTCCCTCCCTCCCTCCGTCCCTCTCTCTTTCTCTCTCTACCGCACCTGATGTCTCGACCTCTGAATTCTCGGCTATGAAAAGACAATTGACATTTACTACTGGGCTTCTGACCTGTTGCACCCTCTACAACCACTGTGATTAATATTATTATCTTGAAGAATAATCTGGCCTTAATGTACTCTTATAATCTCCACCCGGACCAGCCAAAAGAGGACTGGTTCCTCTCTAGGTTTCTTCCTAGGTTCCTGCCTTTCTAGTGAATATTTCCGATCCATCGTGCTTATACACCTGCATTGCTTGCTGTTTGTGGTTTTAGACTGGGTTTCTGTACAGCACTTTGTGACATCGGCTGATTGAAAAAAAGGGCTTTATAAATACATTTGATTTGATGAAAATATGTAGACAGTGCCTTGCAAAAGGATTCACCCCCTTGGCGTGTTCACAATTTTGTTTCATTACAACCTGTAATTTACATGGATTTTTGTTAAGATTTCATGTAATGGACTTACACAAAATAGTCCAGATTGGTGAAGTGAAATGAAGAAGAAAAAAAAAGTAAAGAAAAAAAAGCTTCCTTCTAACAGCAGACCTAGAGTATCAGCTTGCTGCCAGCTCTAAGCAAACTTGTGGAGAAAAAAATGTTTGACTAAATAAATACAATGCTATTTCTCTGTAAAGGTATTAATTAACAAGAGACTTTCAGCATGCTTTTAGAGAAGGGGGCTCAACATGCACTGACACAAATGACTTGTGTCTGGATGAAATAAATTGTCCAGCCTTTGATATAACTGACCATAACCTGTTGTTGAGAAAACATATGCTATTGCTTTCAACCTCTGCCATATCGTGGATTCAGAGTAATCTATCTAATAGAAAACCAGAGGGTTTTCTTTAATGGAAGGTTCTGTGATGTCAAACATGTAAAGTGTGGTGTACCACAGGGCAGCTCTCTAGGCCCTCTACTTTTGTCTATTTTTGCCAATGACCTGCCACTGGCATTAAACAAAGAATTTGTTTCCATGTATGCTGATGATTCAACCATATGCGCATCAGCAACCACAGCTAATGAAATCACTGAAACCCTTAATTATGCATTAGGGGACGCTATTAAAAGTTTTGGATGAAAAACGTTCCCGTTTTAAACAAGATATTTTGTCACGAAAAGATGCTCGACTATGCATATAATTGACAGCTTTGGGAAGAAAACACTCTGACGTTTCCAAAACTGCAAAGATATTGTCTGTGAGTGCCACAGAACTGATGTTACAGGCGAAACCCAGATAAAAATCCAACCAGGAAGTGCCGCATTTTTTGAAACCGCCTCATGCCAATGACTCCTTATATGACTGTGAATGAGCTACGAATGAGCTTACATTTTCCACGTATTCCCCAAGGTGTCTACAGCATTGTGACGTATTTTTACGCATTTCCATTGAAGAATAGCCGTAAGGGACCATATATAGCAAGTGGTCACATGGTGTCTCCCGCAGAAAATCTTGCGTAAAATACTGAGGTAGCCATTTTTCCAATCGCTACTTATGAGAAACCAATTGCCTCGACGGATATATTATTGAATATATATGTTAAAAACACCTTGAGGGTGGATCCTAAACAACGTTTGCCGTGTTTCTGTCGATATTATGGAGTTAATTTTGAAAAAAGTTTGGCGTTGTATAGGTAGCATTTTCCGGTCGATTTCTCAGCCAAGCATGATGAACAAACGGGAGCAATTTCGCCTACAAAAATAATGTTTTGGAAAAAAGGAACATTTGCTATCTAACTGGGAGTCTCCTGAGTGAAAGCATCCGAAGTTCTTCAAAGGTAAATTATTTAATTTGGTTGCTTTTCTTATTTTCGTGAAAATGTTGCCTGCTGTCAGCAGAGCCTAGCATAGCATTATGCCATGATAAACTTACACAAATGTTTGGATAGCGTTGGCTGTAACGCATATTTTGAAAATCTGAGATGACAGTGTTGTTTAACAAAAGGCTAAGCTTGTGTTTGAATATATTTATTTCATTTAATTTTCGATTTTCATGAATAGGAAAAGTTTCTAGGGGTATTTATGTCCGCTGCGTTATGCTAATTCGTTTGAGGCTATGATTACGATCCCGGATCCGGAATTGCTCGTCACAAGAACTGACTGATCTCAGTGTATTACAACATTACCTATCATCAGGCTGGTCTCAGTGTATTACAACATTACCTCACATCAGACTGATCTCAGTGTATTACAACATTACCTCACATCATACTGATCTCAGTGTATTACAACATTACCTCAACATTACCTCTCACCAGACTGGTCTCAGTGTATTACAACATTACCTCTCACCAGACTGGTCTCAGTGTATTACAACATTACCTCTCATCAGGCTGGTCTCAGTGTATTACAACATTACCTCACATCAGACTGGTCTCAGTGTATTACAACATTACCTCTCATCAGGCTGGTCTCAGTGTATTACAACATTACCTCACATCACACTGGTCTCAGTGTATTACAACATTACCTCAACATTACCTCTTATCAGACTGGTCTCAGTGTATTACAACATTACCTCTCATCAGACTGGTCTCAGTGTATTACAACATTACCTCTCACCAGACTGGTCTCAGTGTATTACAACATTACCTCAACATTACCTCTCATCAGACTGGTCTCAGTGTATTACAACATTACCTCTAACCAGACTGGTCACAGTGTATTACAACATTACCTCTCATCACAGTGGTCTCAGTGTATTACAACATTACCTCTCATCAGACTGATCTCAGTGTATTACAACATTACCTCTCATCAGACTGGTCTCAGTGTATTACAACATTACCTCTCATCAGACTGGTCTCAGTGTATTACAACATTACCTCTCATCAGACTGGTCTCAGTGTATTACAACATTACCTCTCATCAGACTGGTCTCAGTGTATTACAACATTACCTCTCATCAGACTGGTCTCAGTGTATTACAACATTACCTCACATCATACTGATCTCAGTGTATTACAACATTACCTCTCATCAGACTGGTCTCAGTGTATTACAACATTACCTCAACATTACCTCTCATCAGACTGGTCTCAGTGTATTACAACATTACCTCTCATCAGACTGGTCTCAGTGTATTACAACATTACCTCACATCAGACTGATCTCAGTGTATTACAACATTACCTCTCATCAGACTGAACTCAGTGTATTACAACATTACCTCAACATTACCTCTCATCAGACTGATCTCAGTGTATTACAACATTACCTCTCATCAGACTGATCTCAGTGTATTACAACATTACCTCTCATCAGACTGGTCTCAGTGTATTACAACATTACCTCTCATCAGACTGGTCTCAGTGTATTACAACATTACCTCTCATCACACTGATCTCAGTGTATTACAACATTACCTCTCATCAGACTGGTCTCAGTGTATTACAACATTACCTCTCATCAGACTGGTCTCAGTGTATTACAACATTACCTCTCATCAGACTGGTCTCAGTGTATTACAACATTACCTCAACATTACCTCTCATCAGACTGGTCTCAGTGTATTACAACATTACCTCACATCATACTGATCTCAGTGTATTACAACATTACCTCTCACTGGACTGATCTCAGTGTATTACAACATTACCTCTCATCAGACTGGTCTCAGTGTATTACAACATTACCTCACATCAGACTGGTCTCAGTGTATTACAACATTACCTCTCACCAGACTGGTCTCAGTGTATTACAACATTACCTCACATCAGACTGGTCTCAGTGTATTACAACATTACCTCACATCAGACTGGTCTCAGTGTATTACAACATTACCTCTCATCACACTGGTCTCAGTGTATTACAACATTACCTCTCATCAGACTGGTCTCAGTGTATTACAACATTACCTCACATCAGACTGGTCTCAGTGTATTACAACATTACCTCTCACCAGACTGGTCTCAGTGTATTACAACATTACCTCTCATCAGACTGGTCTCAGTGTATTACAACATTACCTCAACATTACCTCTCATCAGACTGGTCTCAGTGTATTACAACATTACCTCTCACCAGACTGGTCTCAGTGTATTACAACATTACCTCACATCAGACTGGTCTCAGTGTATTACAACATTACCTATCATCAGGCTGATCTCAGTGTATTACAACATTACCTCTCATCAGACTGATCTCAGTGTATTACAACATTACCTCTCACTGGGCTGGTCTCAGTGTATTACAACATTACCTCTCATCATACTGATCTCAGTGTATTACAACATTACCTCTCATCAGACTGATCTCAGTGTATTACAACATTACCTCTCATCACACTGGTCTCAGTGTATTACAACATTACCTCTCATCAGACTGATCTCAGTGTATTACAACATTACCTCTCATCACACTGGTCTCAGTGTATTACAACATTACCTCTCATCAGACTGGTCTCAGTGTATTACAACATTACCTCTCATCACACTGGTCTCAGTGTATTACAACATTACCTCTCACTGGGCTGGTCTCAGTGTATTACAACATTACCTCACATCAGACTGATCTCAGTGTATTACAACATTACCTCTCACCAGACTGGTCTCAGTGTATTACAACATTACCTCACATCAGACTGATCTCAGTGTATTACAACATTACCTCTCATCACACTGGTCTCAGTGTATTACAACATTACCTCTCACCAGACTGGTCTCAGTGTATTACAACATTACCTCACATCAGACTGATCTCAGTGTATTACAACATTACCTCTCATCAGACTGATCTCAGTGTATTACAACATTACCTCTCACTGGGCTGATCTCAGTGTATTACAACATTACCTCTCACTGGGCTGATCTCAGTGTATTACAACATTACCTCACATCATACTGATCTCAGTGTATTACAACATTACCTCACATCAGACTGATCTCAGTGTATTACAACATTACCTCTCATCACACTGGTCTCAGTGTATTACAACATTACCTCTCACCAGACTGGTCTCCGTGTATTACAACATTACCTCAACATTACCTCTCATCAGACTGGTCTCAGTGTATTACAACATTACCTCTCATCAGACTGATCTCAGTGTATTACAACATTACCTCACATCATACTGATCTCAGTGTATTACAACATTACCTCTCATCAGACTGGTCTCAGTGTATTACAACATTACCTCTCATCAGACTGGTCTCAGTGTATTACAGCATTACCTCAACATTACCTCTCGTCAGACTGATCTCAGTGTATTACAACATTACCTCTCACTGGGCTGATCTCAGTGTATTACAACATTACCTCTCATCAGACTGATCTCAGTGTATTACAACATTACCTCTCATCAGACTGGTCTCAGTGTATTACAACATTACCTCACATCAGACTGATCTCAGTGTATTACAACATTACCTCACATCAGACTGGTCTCAGTGTATTACAACATTACCTCTCACCAGACTGGTCTCAGTGTATTACAACATTACCTCTCATCAGACTGGTCTCAGTGTATTACAACATTACCTCTCATCAGACTGATCTCAGTGTATTACAACATTACCTCTCACTGGGCTGATCTCAGTGTATTACAACATTACCTCACATCATACTGATCTCAGTGTATTACAACCAGCTACTACTAACACGACATCTCTATCAACATCTCATAAAGAGAAGATCCTATGACCGCTGATGACGTCTATCTGTGATTATAAATTCACAGGTCGAACCGGGAATTCTGTGGGCTGCTGTGTAAACGTAAACTCAGTGTATGCGCTGCTGTTTATCTTCCCCCTGCCTGCCTCCACGACCTGCTTTGAGGCCCCAGTAGCATTCCTCCTCCCTGCTGATGAAAGAGATTGCTGAGGTCTTACGCTAATGAGTAGCCATTATTATTAAATGATGTTTGCGTTGCATGACCCAGTTTGAGCAGCTATGCTAAATCCACAGTCTGTAACAGCTAAAAAAAATGTAGGCACCAGTCAGAAGGAAGGAGTTGGAGATGGTGACTCAAGCAGTTGGAGATGGTGACTCAAGGATTTGGAGATGGTGACTCAAGGAGTTGGAGATGGAGACTCAAGGAGTTGTTTCACTGGAGTGTTAGATGCAGAGAGAGAGAGAGAGAGAGAGAGAGAGAGAGAGAGAGATATAGATATATATAAAAATATATATATATATATATATATAGAGAGAGAGAGATAGATATATATATATAGAGAGAGATATATATATAGATATATAGAGAGAGGGAGTGAGATATAGATATATAGAGAGAGGGAGAGAGATATAGATATATAGAGAGAGATATAGAGAGATAGATATAGATATAGAGAGAGATATAGATGTAGAGAGATATATAGATATAGAGAGAGATATAGATATAGATAGATATAGATAGATATGGAACATTCCATTCACGGTTCACTGACGTTTCCATTGTTGTTTTTTTCTGGTAAAATTCTTAGTCTATTACCGTTATATGATAAATACAATGACACGTACAGACTAAGATATGGAATGTACTTAGATATATATTGAAGGGAAATGAAAACACAAATACATATTTTTTTGTATGAAAAATGTTTGCATTTGGCAGTTATATCGAAAACATATTTATAACCTCAGCAAATAAAGAAAAAAAGAAACATTGCTTTTTCAGGACTGTCTTTCAAAGATAATTCATAAAAAAACAAATAACTTCACAGATCTTCATTTTAAAGTGTTTAAACACTGTTTCCTATGCTTGTTCAATGACCCATAAACAATTAATGAACATGCACCTGTGGAACGGTCGTTAAGACACTAACAGTTTACAGAAGGTAGGCAATTAAGGTCACAGTTATGAAAATGTAGGACACTAAAGAGGCCTTTCTACTGACTCTGAAAAACATTAAATGAAAGAGCATACCACCCTGCATACCACTGCTGGTTTGCTTCTGAAGCTAAGCAGGGTTGGTCCTGGTCAGTACCTGGATGGGAGACCAGATGCTGCTGGAAGTGGTGTTGGAGGGCCAGTAGGAGGCACTCTTTCCTCTGGTCTAAGAAAAGACATTTCCCAATGCCCCAGGGCAGTGATTGGGGACACTGCCCTGTGTAGGGTGCCTTCTTTTGGATGGGACATTAAACGGGTGTCCTGACTCTCTGAGGTCATTAAAGATCCCATTGCACTTATTGTAAGAGTAGGGGTGTTAACCCCGGTGTCTTGGCTAAATTCCCAATCTGGCCCTTGAACCATCACGGTCACCTAATAATCCCCTGTTTACAATTGGCTCAATCATCCCCCTCCTCTCCCCTGTAACTATTCCCCAGGTCGTTGCTGCAAATGAGAACGTGTTCTCAGTCAACTTACCTGGTAAAATAACGGATAAATACAAAATACAAAAAAGATTCCCAGGGTCCCTGCTCACCTATGTCAATGTGCCTTAGCCATGCTGCAAGGAGGCATGAGGACTGCAGATGTGGCCAGGGTCCCTGCTCACCTATGTCAATGTGCCTTAGGCATGCTGCAAGGAGGCATGAGGACTGCAGATGTGGCCAGGGTCCCTGCTCACCTATGTCAATGTGCCTTAGCCATGCTGCAAGGAGGCATGAGGACTGCAGATGTGGCCAGGGTCCCTGCTCACCTATGTCAATGTGCCTTAGGCATGCTGCAAGGAGGCATGAGGACTGCAGATGTGGCCAGGGTCCCTGCTCACCTATGTCAATGTGCCTTAGGCATGCTGCAAGGAGGCATGAGGACTGCAGATGTGGCCAGGGTCCCTGCTCACCTATGTCAATGTGCCTTAGGCATGCTGCAAGGAGGCATGAGGACTGCAGATGTGGCCAGGGTCCCTGCTCATCTATGTCAATGTGCCTTAGGCATGCTGCAAGGAGGCATGAGGACTGCAGATGTGGCCAGGGAAATAAATGGCAATGTCCATACAGTGGCATAAGACAGTGCTTCACTGACGAGTCGAGGTTTTGTCTCACCAGGGGTGATAGTCGGACTTACGTTTATCGACGAAGGAATGAGTGTTACACTGAGGCCTGTACTCTGGAGCGGGATTGATTTGGAGGTGGAGGGTGAGTCATGGTCTGGGGCGGTGTGTCACAGCATCATCGGACTCAGCTTGTTGTCATTGCAGGTAGGTAATCTCAACGCTGTGCGTTACATGGAAAACATCCTCCTCTCTCATGTGGTACCCTTCCTGCAGGCTCATCCTGACATGACCCTCCAGCATGACAATACCACCAGCCATACTGCTCGTTCTGTGCGTGATTTCCTGCAAGACAGGAATGTCAGTGTTCTGCCATGGCCAGAGAAGGTGCCTTGGTGGAAGAGTGTGGTAACATCTCACAGCAAGAACTGTCAAATCTGGTGTAGTCCATGAAGAGGAGATGCACTGCAGTACTTAATGCAGCTGGTGGCCACACCAGATACCGACTGTTACTTTTGATTTTGACCCCCCTTTGCTCAGGGACACATTATTCAATTTCTGTTACTCACATGACTGTGGAACTTGTTCAGTTTACGTCTCAGTTGTTGAATCTTGTTAGGTTCATACACATATTTACACATGTTAAGTAAGCTGAAAATAAACGCAGTTGACAGTGAGAAGACATTTATTTTTTTGCTGAGTTTAGATTGTTTCATTAATTAGAGTAAGATATAATTATATCTGAATATTGGGACTATGTGTTTTCCATCTCCAACCACTAGGGGGCAAAATACTTCTGATAGGACTGTGTTTTCCATCTCCAGCCACAAGGGGCAGACATCTTTGGTGGGACTATGTGTTTTCCATCTCCAACAACTAGGGGCAGAAATCTCTGTTAGGACTATTTGTCTTCCATCTCCAACCACTAGGGGACAGAAGACTTCCGGTAGGACTGTGTTTTCCATCTCCAGCCACTAGGGGGCAGAAGACACTGGTTGGCCTACTTTTCCTTTAGATAATAAAATACATGGATTTATTTCATATACAATCTGATTTCTCTCTTTGTCTTCTGAAGTGGAAGGAAAGCTGAGCTCTGAATCGATGCTTTTGTTTCAACGATTGAGATGTTTCATTATGTTGTCTAATCAAAAAACTATAATTCAGTCAGAATTTCAAGCACATTCCTTACCCTGGTAAATAACCATTCTCTAATCGTCTCTCTCTTATAACAAAAAATGTCTCTATTGAACAATTGCCTAACATTGCTACAATATCAAAGAGAGCCAGTGTATTGCAGTACTCAGTGACACCGTGTGGCTATGAGCCAGGATGAGATGGTACTCAGTGACATTATGTGGCTATGAGCCAGGATGAGATGGTACTCAGTGACACCGTGTGGCTATGAGCCAGGATGAGATGGTACTCAGTGACACCGTGTGGCTATGAGCCAGGATGAGATGGTACTCAGTGACATTATGTGGCTATGAGCCAGGATGAGATGGTACTCAGTGACATTATGTGGCTATGAGCCAGGATGAGATGGTACTCAGTGACATTATGTGGCTATGAGCCAGGATGAGATGGTACTCAGTGACATTATGTGGCTATGAGCCAGGATGAGATGGTACTCAGTGACATTGTGTGGCTATGAGCCAGGATAAGGTGGTACTCAGTGACATTGTGTGGCTATGAGCCAGGATAAGATGGTACTCAGTGACATTATGTGGCTATGAGCCAGGATGAGATGGTACTCAGTGACATTATGTGGCTATGAGCCAGGATGAGATGGTACTCAGTGACACCGTGTGGCTATGAGCCAGGATGAGATGGTACTCAGTGACACCGTGTGGCTATGAGCCAGGATGAGATGGTACTCAGTGACATTATGTGGCTATGAGCCAGGATGAGATGGTACTCAGTGACACCGTGTGGCTATGAGCCAGGATGAGATGGTACTCAGTGACATTATGTGGCTATGAGCCGGGGTGATGGGGAGAGTTATGAAGTGTTTCTGCGAATACACCTAAAGACAACCCACTTTCTGGAACATTGAACTTCATCCAAACCACGGTAGTAAATCAAAATGTAACTTACATACACAACCCACTTTCTATTGGAAAACACGTGACATTAATCACACAGTACTGAATTAAAACCCAGCCATACCCTCGTGCTTTATGCAAAGGGTTCCTCTGAAACATTGTCTCTCTCCCAAAGACTGTGTCCCAATACTCTTTATAGATGACCCCAATGTTTAATCTGTTCCCCAACATCACAGATAGAAAAGATATTTAGCCTACTCTTCTTCAAACATGGGCTCTATTTAATCTGGTGATATGAAGCGTTACAGATTCCACTATAAAGTAATAATATATAAAGTAATTCCAGATCGAGCCGACAGTGTTTTAAACGTGAATGAAGCCTCTGCTGAAGCGGGAACGTTACCCTTTAATACATCGAAATCATGCTGTTACGCTGAATGTCCACGTCCGCGTGTTGATTAGAGGCCCTAATGGTTTTTGGGACTCATCCCAGTGTTACACCACTTTCATACAGTATTGATTTTCTTTGACAGGAAGTTACGCTGACACCAATAATCATTATAATCATGATCATTATGCAAATCTATTCAAGGACCCTGTGTCACTAAGACAAATGTATAAAAAGTGTATAATTTTATAAAAAGCGTAGTGTGACTGCATTTCAGACACACTGCTTTCACCGCTTTCCCTTCCAGTTCAGGCACACTGCTTTCCCTTCCAGTCCAGACACACTGCTTTCACTGCTTTCCCTTCCAGTCCAGACACACTGCTTTCACTGCTTTCCCTTCCAGTCCAGACACACTGCTTTCCCATCCAGTCCAGACACACTGCTTTCACTGCTTTCCCTTCCAGTCCAGACACACTGCTTTCCCTTCCAGTCCAGACACACTGCTTTCCCTTCCAGTCCAGACACACTGCTTTCCCTTCCAGTCCAGACACACTGCTTTCCCATCCAGTCCAGACACACTGCTTTCCCATCCAGTTCAGACACACTGCTTTCCCATCCAGTTCAGACACACTGCTTTCCCTTCCAGTTCAGACACACTGCTTTCCCTTCCAATCCAGACACACTGCTTTCCCATCCAGTCCAGACACACTGCTTTCCCATCCAGTCCAGACACACTGCTTTCCCTTCCAGTCCAGACACACTGCTTTCCCTTCCAGTCCACACACACTGCTTTCCCATCCAATCCAGACACACTGCTTTCACTGCTTTCCCTTCCAGTCCAGACACACAGCTTTCACTGCTTTCCCTTCCAGTCCAGACACACTGCTTTCCCTTCCAGTCCAGACACACTGCTTTCCCATCCAGTTCAGACACACTGCTTTCCCATCCAGTCCAGACACACTGCTTTCACTGCTTTCCCATCCAGTCCAGACACACTGCTTTCCCTTCCAGTCCAGACACACTGCTTTCCCATCCAGTCCAGACACACTGCTTTCCCTTCCAGTCCAGACACACTGCTTTCCCTTCCAGTCCAGACACACTGCTTTCCCTTCCAGTCCAGACACACTGCTTTCCCATTCAGTCCAGACACACTGCTTTCCCATCCAGTCCAGACACACTGCTTTCCCATCCAGTCCAGACACACTGCTTTCCCATGCAGTCCAGACACACTGCTTTCCCATCTAGTCCAGACACACTGCTTTCCCATCCAGTCCAGACACACTGCTTTCCCATCCAGTCCAGACACACTGCTTTCCCATCCAGTCCAGACACACTGCTTTCCCATCCAGTCCAGACACACTGCTTTCCCATCCAGTCCAGACACACTGCTTTCCCATCCAGTCCAGACACACTGCTTTCCCATCCAGTCCAGACACACTGCTTTCCCATCCAGTCCAGACACACTGCTTTCCCTTCCAGTCCAGACACACTGCTTTCCCATTCAGTCCAGACACACTGCTTTCCCATCCAGTCCAGACACACTGCTTTCCCATCCAGTCCAGACACACTGCTTTCCCATCCAGTCCAGACACACTGCTTTCCCATGCAGTCCAGACACACTGCTTTCCCATCCAGTCCAGACACACTGCTTTCCCTTCCAGTCCAGACACACTGCTTTCCCTTCCAGTCCAGACACACTGCTTTCCCATCCTGTCCAGACACACTGCTTTCCCATCCAGTCCAGACACACTGCTTTCCCTTCCAGTCCAGACACACTGCTTTCCCATGCAGTCCAGACACACTGCTTTCCCATCCAGTCCAGACACACTGCTTTCCCATCCAGTCCAGACACACTGATTTCCCATCCAGTCCAGACACACTGCTTTCCCATCCAGTCCAGACACACTGCTTTCCCATCCAGTCCAGACACACTGCTTTCCCATCCCAGTCCATCCAGACACACACTGCTTTCCCATCCAGTCCAGACACACTGCTTTCCCATCCAGTCCAGACACACTGCTTTCCCTTCCAGTCCAGACACACTGCTTTCCCATCCAGTCCAGACACACTGCTTTCCCATCCAGTCCAGACACACTGCTTTCCCATCCAGTCCAGACACACTGCTTTCCCATCCAGTCCAGACACACTGCTTTCCCATCCAGTCCAGACACACTGCTTTCCCATCCAGTCCAGACACACTGCTTTCCCATCCAGTCCAGACACACTGCTTTCCCATCCAGTCCAGACACACTGCTTTCCCCAGTCCAGACACACTCCAGTCCAGACACACTGCTTTCCCTTCCAGTCCAGACACACTGCTTTCCCATCCAGTCCAGACACACTGCTTTCCCATCCAGTCCAGACACACTGCTTTCCCATCCAGTCCAGACACACTGCTTTCCCATCCAGTCCAGACACACTGCTTTCCCATCCAGTCCAGACACACTGCTTTCCCTTCCAGTCCAGACACACTGCTTTCCCTTCCAGTCCAGACACACTGCTTTCCCATCCAGTCCAGACACACTGCTTTCCCTTCCAGTTCAGACACACTGCTTTCCCTTCCAGTCCAGACACACTGCTTTCCCATCCAGTCCAGACACACTGCTTTCCCATCCAGTTCAGACACACTGCTTTCCCATCCAGTCCAGACACACTGCTTTCCCATCCAGTCCAGACACACTGCTTTCCCATCCAGTCCAGACACACTGCTTTCCCTTCCAGTCCAGACACACTGCTTTCCCATCCAGTCCAGACACACTGCTTTCCCATCCAGTCCAGACACACTGCTTTCCCATCCAGTCCAGACACACTGCTTTCCCTTCCAGTCCAGACACACTGCTTTCCCATCCAGTCCAGACACACTGCTTTCCCATCCAGTCCAGACACACTGCTTTCCCATCCAGTCCAGACACACTGCTTTCCCATCCAGTCCAGACACACTGCTTTCCCATCCAGTCCAGACACACTGCTTTCCCATCCAGTCCAGACACACTGCTTTCCCATCCAGTCCAGACACACTGCTTTCCCATCCAGTCCAGACACACTGCTTTCCCATCCAGTCCAGACACACTGCTTTCCCTTCCAGTCCAGACACACTGCTTTCCCATCCAGTCCAGACACACTGCTTTCCCATCCAGTCCAGACACACTGCTTTCCCATCCAGTCCAGACACACTGCTTTCCCATCCAGTCCAGACACACTGCTTTCCCATCCAGTCCTACACGATTATGTTGTGTTGTCGCGCCGGATAACATATGACTATCCTGAAAGAAGCATATCTCACGCATCATCACTAAACCAGCAAGAATGGATAGACTACGGAGCACTGAGGTGAAATAACTCACAGGAAAAGGATCCAATTAGAGTCTTGTGCCAGAAATCTTTATCCTTTAAGTCCACTCTGTCTCGATTCACTCCACAGGATTGACCTTGTTATTTCTTTAAGCCTCATCAGACTGTTTTTCTGTGTCAGAAATTGCACCCTCTTCCCTTTCCACATTGTCTACCACCTGTTAAACAATCCACCACAAGCCCAAGGTCTCTCCCCTGGGCAGGGACAGAATGTCCTGTAAGGAACACCGTATTCCAGCCAGTCTGACGATAGCTCCATTAGTTTCTAACAAGGAACAGAAAGTCCTTCTAATTCTGGATGAAAACCACACACATTACATTCAGCATTATGATTATAATAAGATTCATACATCCATACAGTAACATAGTAGTATTCTGTTTAGTTATAGTTCTGATTTAAATGTATACATCATTTAGTCATTATTCATAAAAAAAATGATGCACTTCAATTCAAAACTGTTAAGGTAATATGACACCAATGTAGAGTTTCATCACCTCAGAAGTATACAACACACTCCCTGCCTCTGACCCATCCGGACATTACCGAGAAAAAAAATGGCATTTGGAAAGAAATACAATTTCTTGCATCGACCAACACTTTAACAAGGCATTGGATAAGAAAGGGCAGCAGGTAGCCTAGTGGTTAGAGCGTTGGGATAGTAACCGGCAGGTAGCCTAGTGGTTAGGGCGTTGGGATAGTAACCAGCAGGTAGCCTAGTGGTTAGAGTGTTGGGATAGTAACCAGCAGGTAGCCTAGTGGTTAGAGTGTTGTGATAGTAACCGGCAGGTAACCTAGTGGTTAGAGCGTTGGGATAGTAACCAGCAGGTAGCCTAGTGGTTAGAGTGTTGGGATAGTAACCAGCAGGTAGCCTAGTGGTTAGAGTGTTGTGATAGTAACCAGCAGGTAGCCTAGTGGTTAGAGCGTTGGGATAGTAACCGGCAGGTAGCCTAGTGGTTAGAGCGTTGGGACAGTAACCGAAAGTTTGCAAGATCGAATCCCCTGAGCTGTTTTAACAGTACAACTTTAGACCGTCCCCTCGCCCGTACCTGGGCGCGAACCAGGGACACTCTGCACACATCAACAACAGTCACCCACGAAGCGTCATTACCCATCGCTCCACAAAAGCCACAGCCCTTGCAAGGGGAACCACTACTTCAAGGCCTCAGAGCAAGTGACGTCACCGATTGAAACGCTATTTAGCGCGCACTGCTAACTAAGCTAGCGGTTTCACATCCGTTAATCTGACAAGGTAAAAATCTGTTGTTCTGCCCCTGAACAAGGCAGTTTATCCACTGTTCCTAGGCTGCGTTGTAAATAAATAAATAAGAATTTCTTCTTAACTGACTTGTCTAGTTAAAGAAAGGTTAAATAACACACATAAACCTGCCTACACATAGTTTGAAGGACAATACCAACATAAGTTACTATAGTCGGTCAAAGCCGTCTTCCTTGGTAGATCAGGGGAATTCCCTGTACTTTTCAGCTTCAGACCAATGGTTATTTGAGGAAGGGTGTTTTTTAATGTGCCTGAGCATTACTGTTTACGTTAGTGTTTATCCAACTTAACCAATCAGGATATGGAGTGAAAAAATAAATTTAAAAAAGTCGATGCCCCGGTAGAATTCGAATTAGCGTAATATAAAGAATCCCCATCAAAATCGGTCAGTTTAAGATTGAGATAACAGTTTTGTATTGGATGGGTCTCAATCTACCACTCCCACATATGAGGTGAAAGGTGACAGAGCCAGAGCAGTGTTTATCAGACCTTGAGACAAAACCAAAAAAATCGGTCTTCTCACAAAATTGTCTGTAGTGTTGGGAAAGGTTAGGCTGATTATGATCAATGGGAAAGATGAGACACTCACATACACAACGTGTGTTTTCCATTTTGGTCTACAACCCCAACGGCGTCTCGAGACATTAAAGCCGATCTGCCAAACTCTATCTGTAGCGTAAGAACGGTTTGGGCTGAAGGTGAGACTCTCACAAACATGTCGGCTGTTTTGCTGTAGGACACCCTCAGGCCTCACAAGACTGGTCTGAAGGTCGCTCGTCTGAAGGTCGCTCGTCTGAAGGTCGCTCGTCTGAAGGTCGCTCGGGAACAGTTGAAGACAATGATTGAAGTGCAATATAGCGTAAATGGAGACTGTTTAGTGAAAAAAATAAGGGGTTAAATGCATGTCAAAAAAGAAAATAATTATGTTTCATCATGTTTCATCTCTTCATCTCTCAGAAATAGGACAGACAATTTAGAAGAAACTTCCTTTTGATATTTTTTGGGGCACACAGTTGATATAACCTAGAGGAGGGGAGGGGTTCACCCACACAGCTGGTATAACCTAGAGGAGGGGAGGGGTCACCCACACAGCTGGTATAACCTAGAGGATTTAGGGAGAAGGGGAGGGGTCACCCACACAGCTGACATAACCTAGAGGAGGGGAGGGGTTCACCCACACAGCTGACATAACCTAGAGGAGAGGAGGGGTTCACCCACACAGCTGGTATAACCTAGAGGATTTAGGGAGAAGGGGAGGGGTCACCCACGCAGCTGACATAACCTAGAGGAGAGGAGGGTTTCACCCACACAGCTGGTATAACCTAGAGGATTTAGGGAGAAGGGGAGGGGTCACCCACACAGCTGACATAACCTAGAGGAGAGGAGGGGTTCACCCACACAGCTGGTATAACCTACAGGATTTAGGGAGAAGGGGAGGGGTCACCCACACAGCTGACATAACCTAGAGGAGGGAGGGGTTCACCCACACAGCTGGTATAACCTCGAGGAGGGGAGGGGTTCACACACATAGCTGGTATAACCTAGAGGAGGGGAAGGGTTCACCCACACAGCTGGTATAACCTAGAGGAGGGAGGGGTTCACCCACACAGCTGGCATAACCTCAAGGAGGGGAGGGGTTCACCCACACAGCTGGTATAACCTCAAGGAGGGGAGAGGTTCACCCACACAGCTGGTATAACCTAGAGGATTTAGGGAGAACGGGAGTCGTTCACCCACACAGGGATTTCTGTGTTTGGCCTGGTATGGTTCTCAATCAGAGGCAGCTGTCAATCGTTGTCCCTGATTGAGAACCATACTTAGGTAGCCTGTTTTCACCCTTGAGTTGTGGATGATTATTTTCTGTTCAGTGTTTTTCCAGCATCATTCAGAACTGTACGTTTGTCCTTTCATTTATTGTTTCAGTGTTCAATTACTTTGGACACTACCACACTGCGCATTGGTCCTCCTCTTCTTCCACCTACAACGAACTTTACAGAATCACCCACCACAACCGGACCAAGCAGCGTGGTACCCAGGAGCAGCGGGTTCAAGACTCATTGACTTGGGAGGACTTGGGAGGAGATCTTGGATGGCAAGGGACCCGGGAGAATATCGGGAGAATATCGCCACCCCAAGGCAGAGCTGGAGGCAGCGAATGCAGAGAGGCGGTGGTATGAGGAGGCAGCACGGCAGCGTGGCTGCAAGCCCGAGAGGCAGCCCCAAAAATGTATTGGGTGGGGGCACACGGGGAGTGTGGCTAAGTCAGGTAGGAGACCTGAGCATTCAACCAGGTAGGGTTGTGAAGGCCCGGTGCTCGAGACCTTCAGTGCGCCTCAGCGGTCCGATCTATCCGGTGTCCGATCTATCCAAGCACCAGGCCTACGGTGGCAGCCCCCCGCACCAGGCTGTCTCTCCGTCTCCTCCCTACAGGTGCTCCCATCTGTCCTGAGCTGCCAGAGTCTCCCGTCTGTCCGGAGCTGCCAGAGTCGACCGTCTGTCCAGAGCTGCCAGAGTCTCCCGTCTATCCGGAGCTGCCAGAGTCTCCCGTCTATCCTGAGCTGCCAGAGTCTCCCGTCTGTCCTGAGCTGCCAGAGTCGACCGTCTGTCTGGAGCTGCCAGAGTCGACCGTCTGTCCGGAGCTGCCAGAGTTGCCCGTCTGTCCTGAGCTGCCAGAGTCTCCCGTCTGTCTGGAGCTGCCAGAGTCTCCCGTCTGTCCGGAGCTGCCAGAGTCTCCCGTCTGTCCGGAGCTGCCAGAGTCTCCCGTCTGTCCTGAGCTGCCAGAGTCTCCCGTCTGTCCTGAGCTGCCAGAGTCTCCCGTCTGTCCTGAGCTGCCAGAGTCTCCCGTCTGTCCTGAGCTGCCAGAGTCTCCCATCTGTCCGTACTAAACCGTACTTGACCGTACTAAAAGTGGATAAGACAGTACTAAAATTAGTTTAGACCGTACTAAAAGTGGTTTAGACCGTACTAAAAGTGGTTTAGACTGTACTACCATTTACATGTGAATAAATGAATGAAGCGGAGGACGGATTAAACTGTTCAGCATTTAATAACCCAGACCTTCATGCGAACTTGCTATGCAGAATTCTTGACGCACAACCAAACGTGCTGCTATGTGCTGCCAGCATGCCCACAAGTGACCAACTCGGGGTGAGCGAAGAGGCACGCGGCAATTTATCACTGTACACGCCCTCTAATGTGCAGCAGAAACTCTATGCCTGCTAAATGATATCTCGCGATAATAACAAGATATCTGATCATTTCTGTAATACGTTCCAAACACATAGTATACTACTAGACCTGTGTACAGGTAGGAGGTAGTTATATCACACAAGTTGTACATGAAAAATGTTTTAAAAACTTTGTTTCTATTGAACATGCCATACTAATGAAGGCATTTTAATTAATTATATGATTGATAATGATCCTTTCTTTTTTTATTCACCCCTTATACCAAAGAGCACCTTCTATCTACCACAATGTACTATTGTGTACCTTAGTAGCGCTTCCCTTCCCCTTTCTACTCGTACATAACATCGTTGGAGTATCTGAGTGGCAGGTTTGACCACGCATCGCAACTCAGTCTTCTTAATGTGGTGTGTGTGTGTGTGTGTGTGTGTGTGTGTGTGTGTGTGTGTGTGTGTGTGTGTGTGTGTGTGTGTGTGTGTGTGTGTGTGTGTGTGTGTCTGTGTGTGTGTGTGCGTGCGTGCGTGTGTGTTTTCTTGACCTTGTGAACCAGTGTGTGTGGCTTTGCTTTCCCGCAAGTCCTTGGTTCTCATTAGGTCTCTGTGTCCTTGGTTCTCATTAGGTCTCTGTGTCCTTGGTTCTCAGGAGGTCTCTGTGTCCTTGGTTCTCAGGAGGTCTCTGTGTCCTTGGTTCTCATTAGGTCTCTGTGTCCTTGGTTCTCATTAGGTCTCTGTGTCCTTGGTTCTCAGGAGGTCTCTGTGTCCTTGGTTCTCATTAGGTCTCTGTGTCCTTGGTTCTCAGGAGGTCTCTGTGTCCTTGGTTCTCAGGAGGTCCCTGTGTCCTTGGTTCTCAGGAGGTCTCTGTGTCCTTGGTTCTCATTAGGTCTCTTTGTCCTTGGTTCTCATTAGGTCTCTGTGTCCTTGGTTCTCAGGAGGTCTCTGTGTCCTTGGTTCTCATTAGGTCTCTGTGTCCTTGGTTCTCATTAGGTCTCTGTGTCCTTGGTTCTCATTAGGTCTCTGTGTCCTTGGTTCTCAGGAGGTCTCTGTGTCCTTGGTTCTCAGGAGGTCTCTGTGTCCTTGGTTCTCAGGAGGTCTCTGTGTCCTTGGTTCTCATTAGGTCTCTGTGTCCTTGGTTCTCATTAGGTCCCTGTGTCCTTGGTTCTAATTAGGTCTCTGTGTCCTTGGTTCTCATTAGGTCTCTGTGTCCTTGGTTCTCATTAGGTCTCTGTGTCCTTGGTTCTCATTAGGTCTCTGTGTCCTTGGTTCTCATTAGGTCTCTGTGTCCTTGGTTCTCAGGAGGTCTCTGTGTCCTTGGTTCTCATTAGGTCTCTGTGTCCTTGGTTCTCAGGAGGTCTCTGTGTCCTTGGTTCTCAGGAGGTCTCTGTGTCCTTGGTTCTCAGGAGGTCTCTGTGTCCTTGGTTCTCAGGAGGTCTCTGTGTCCTTGGTTCTCAGGAGGTCCCTGTGTCCTTGGTTCTAATTAGGTCTCTGTGTCCTTGGTTCTCAGGAGGTCTCTGTGTCCTTGGTTCTCATTAGGTCTCTGTGTCCTTGGTTCTCATTAGGTCTCTGTGTCCTTGGTTCTCATTAGGTCTCTGTGTCCTTGGTTCTCAGGAGGTCTCTGTGTCCTTGGTTCTCATTAGGTCTCTGTGTCCTTGGTTCTCAGGAGGTCTCTGTGTCCTTGGTTCTCATTAGGTCTCTGTGTCCTTGGTTCTCATTAGGTCTCTGTGTCCTTGGCTCTCATTAGGTCTCTGTGTCCTTGGTTCTCAGGAGGTCTCTGTGTCCTTGGCTCTCATTAGGTCTCTGTGTCCTTGGTTCTCATTAGGTCTCTGTGTCCTTGGCTCTCAGGAGGTCTCTGTGTCCTTGGTTCTCAGGAGTCTCTGTGTCCTTGGTTCTCATTAGGTCTCTGTGTCCTTGGTTCTCATTAGGTCTCTGTGTCCTTGGTTCTCATTAGGTCTCTGTGTCCTTGGTTCTCAGGAGTCTCTGTGTCCTTGGTTCTCAGGAGTCTCTGTGTCCTTGGTTCTCATTAGGTCTCTGTGTCCTTGGTTCTCAGGAGTCTCTGTGTCCTTGGTTCTCATTAGGTCTCTGTGTCCTTGGTTCTCATTAGGTCTCTGTGTCCTTGGTTCTCATTAGGTCTCTGTGTCCTTGGTTCTCATTAGGTCTCTGTGTCCTTGGTTCTCATTAGGTCTCTGTGTCCTTGGTTCTCAGGAGTCTCTGTGTCCTTGATTCTCAGGAGGTCCCTGTGTCCTTGGTTCTCAGGAGGTCTCTGTGTCCTTGGTTCTCATTAGGTCTCTGTGTCCTTGGTTCTCATTAGGTCTCTGTGTCCTTGGTTCTCATTAGGTCTCTGTGTCCTTGGTTCTCAGGAGTCTCTGTGTCCTTGGTTCTAAGGAGGTCTCTTGTGTCCTTGGTTCTCATTAGGTCTCTGTGTCCTTGGTTCTCAGGAGTCTCTGTGTCCTTGGTTCTCATTAGGTCTCTGTGTCCTTGGTTCTCATTAGGTCTCTGTGTCCTTGGTTCTCATTAGGTCTCTGTGTCCTTGGTTCTCATTAGGTCTCTGTGTCCTTGGTTCTCATTAGGTCCCTGTGTCCTTGGCTCTCAGGAGGTCTCTGTGCCCTTGGTTCTCATTAGGTCTCTGTGTCCTTGGTTCTCATTAGGTCCCTGTGTCCTTGGCTCTCAGGAGGTCTCTGTGTCCTTGGTTCTCATTAGGTCTCTGTGTCCTTGGTTCTCAGGAGTCTCTGTGTCCTTGGTTCTCAGGAGGTCTCTGTGTCCTTGGCTCTCATTAGGTCTCTGTGCCCCTGGTTCTCATTAGGTCTCTGTGTCCTTGGTTCTCAGGAGGTCTCTGTGCCCCTGGCTCTCATTAGGTCTCTGTGTCCTTGGTTCTCATTAGGTCTCTGTGTCCTTGGCTCTCATTAGGTCTCTGTGTCCTTGGTTCTCATGAGTCTCTGTGCCCCTGGTTCTCAGGAGGTCCCTGTGTCCTTGGTTCTCAGGAGGTCTCTGTGTCCTTGGTTCTCATTAGGTCTCTGTGTCCTTGGTTCTCAGGAGGTCTCTGAACCCTTGGCTCTCAGGAGGTCTCTGTGTCCTTGGTTCTCAGGAGGTCTCTGTGTCCTTGGTTCTCAGGAGGTCTCTGAACCCTTGGCTCTCAGGAGGTCTCTGAACCCTTGGTTCTCAGGAGGTCTCTGTGTCCTTGGCTCTCAGGAGGTCTCTGTGTCCTTGATTCTCAGGAGGTCTCTGTGTCCTTGGTTCTAAGGAGGTATCTTGTGTCCTTGGTTCTCAGGAGGTCTCTGAACCCTTGGTTCTCAGGAGGTCTCTGAACCCTTGGTTCTAAGGAGGTCTCTTGTGTCCTTGGTTCTCATTAGGTCTCTGTGTCCTTGGTTCTAAGGAGGTCTCTTGTGTCCTTGGTTCTCAGGAGGTCTCTGTGTCCTTGGTTCTCAGGAGTCTCTGTGTCCTTGGTTCTCATTAGGTCTCTGTGTCCTTGGTTCTAAGGAGGTCTCTTGTGTCCTTGGTTCTCAGGAGGTCTCTGTGTCCTTGGTTCTCAGGATGTCTCTGAACCCTTGGTTCTCAGGAGGTCTCTTGTGTCCTTGGTTCTCATTAGGTCTCTGTGTCCTTGGTTCTCATTAGGTCTCTGTGTCCTTGGTTCTAAGGAGGTCTCTTGTGTCCTTGGTTCTCAGGAGGTCTCTGTGTCCTTGGTTCTCAGGAGGTCTCTTGTGTCCTTGGTTCTCATTAGGTCTCTGTGTCCTTGGTTCTCATTAGGTCTCTGTGTCCTTGGTTCTAAGGAGGTCTCTTGTGTCCTTGGTTCTCAGGAGGTCTCTGTGTCCTTGGTTCTCAGGAGTCTCTGTGTCCTTGGTTCTCAGGAGGTCTCTGAACCCTTGGTTCTCATGAGTCTCTGTGTCCTTGGTTCTCAGGAGGTCCCTGTGTCCTTGGTTCTCAGGAGGTCTCTGTGTCCTTGGTTCTCATTAGGTCTCTGTGTCCTTGGCTCTCATTAGGTCTCTGTGTCCTTGGTTCTCAGGAGGTCTCTGTGTCCTTGGCTCTCATTAGGTCTCTGTGTCCTTGGTTCTCATTAGGTCTCTGTGTCCTTGGCTCTCAGGAGGTCTCTGTGTCCTTGGTTCTCAGGAGTCTCTGTGTCCTTGGTTCTCATTAGGTCTCTGTGTCCTTGGTTCTCATTAGGTCTCTGTGTCCTTGGTTCTCATTAGGTCTCTGTGTCCTTGGTTCTCAGGAGTCTCTGTGTCCTTGGTTCTCAGGAGTCTCTGTGTCCTTGGTTCTCATTAGGTCTCTGTGTCCTTGGTTCTCAGGAGTCTCTGTGTCCTTGGTTCTCATTAGGTCTCTGTGTCCTTGGTTCTCATTAGGTCTCTGTGTCCTTGGTTCTCATTAGGTCTCTGTGTCCTTGGTTCTCATTAGGTCTCTGTGTCCTTGGTTCTCATTAGGTCTCTGTGTCCTTGGTTCTCAGGAGTCTCTGTGTCCTTGGTTCTCAGGAGGTCCCTGTGTCCTTGGTTCTCAGGAGGTCTCTGTGTCCTTGGTTCTCATTAGGTCTCTGTGTCCTTGGTTCTCATTAGGTCTCTGTGTCCTTGGTTCTCATTAGGTCTCTGTGTCCTTGGTTCTCAGGAGTCTCTGTGTCCTTGGTTCTAAGGAGGTCTCTTGTGTCCTTGGTTCTCATTAGGTCTCTGTGTCCTTGGTTCTCAGGAGTCTCTGTGTCCTTGGTTCTCATTAGGTCTCTGTGTCCTTGGTTCTCATTAGGTCTCTGTGTCCTTGGTTCTCATTAGGTCTCTGTGTCCTTGGTTCTCATTAGGTCTCTGTGTCCTTGGTTCTCATTAGGTCCCTGTGTCCTTGGCTCTCAGGAGGTCTCTGTGCCCTTGGTTCTCATTAGGTCTCTGTGTCCTTGGTTCTCATTAGGTCCCTGTGTCCTTGGCTCTCAGGAGGTCTCTGTGTCCTTGGTTCTCATTAGGTCTCTGTGTCCTTGGTTCTCAGGAGTCTCTGTGTCCTTGGTTCTCAGGAGGTCTCTGTGTCCTTGGCTCTCATTAGGTCTCTGTGCCCCTGGTTCTCATTAGGTCTCTGTGTCCTTGGTTCTCAGGAGGTCTCTGTGCCCCTGGCTCTCATTAGGTCTCTGTGTCCTTGGTTCTCATTAGGTATCTGTGTCCTTGGCTCTCATTAGGTCTCTGTGTCCTTGGTTCTCATGAGTCTCTGTGCCCCTGGTTCTCAGGAGGTCCCTGTGTCCTTGGTTCTCAGGAGGTCTCTGTGTCCTTGGTTCTCATTAGGTCTCTGTGTCCTTGGTTCTCAGGAGGTCTCTGAACCCTTGGCTCTCAGGAGGTCTCTGTGTCCTTGGTTCTCAGGAGGTCTCTGTGTCCTTGGTTCTCAGGAGGTCTCTGAACCCTTGGCTCTCAGGAGGTCTCTGAACCCTTGGTTCTCAGGAGGTCTCTGTGTCCTTGGCTCTCAGGAGGTCTCTGTGTCCTTGATTCTCAGGAGGTCTCTGTGTCCTTGGTTCTAAGGAGGTATCTTGTGTCCTTGGTTCTCAGGAGGTCTCTGAACCCTTGGTTCTCAGGAGGTCTCTGAACCCTTGGTTCTAAGGAGGTCTCTTGTGTCCTTGGTTCTCATTAGGTCTCTGTGTCCTTGGTTCTAAGGAGGTCTCTTGTGTCCTTGGTTCTCAGGAGGTCTCTGTGTCCTTGGTTCTCAGGAGTCTCTGTGTCCTTGGTTCTCATTAGGTCTCTGTGTCCTTGGTTCTAAGGAGGTCTCTTGTGTCCTTGGTTCTCAGGAGGTCTCTGTGTCCTTGGTTCTCAGGATGTCTCTGAACCCTTGGTTCTCAGGAGGTCTCTTGTGTCCTTGGTTCTCATTAGGTCTCTGTGTCCTTGGTTCTCATTAGGTCTCTGTGTCCTTGGTTCTAAGGAGGTCTCTTGTGTCCTTGGTTCTCAGGAGGTCTCTGTGTCCTTGGTTCTCAGGAGGTCTCTTGTGTCCTTGGTTCTCATTAGGTCTCTGTGTCCTTGGTTCTCATTAGGTCTCTGTGTCCTTGGTTCTAAGGAGGTCTCTTGTGTCCTTGGTTCTCAGGAGGTCTCTGTGTCCTTGGTTCTCAGGAGTCTCTGTGTCCTTGGTTCTCAGGAGGTCTCTGAACCCTTGGTTCTCATGAGTCTCTGTGTCCTTGGTTCTCAGGAGGTCCCTGTGTCCTTGGTTCTCAGGAGGTCTCTGTGTCCTTGGTTCTCAGGAGGTCTCTGAACCCTTGGCTCTCAGGAGGTCTCTGTGTCCTTGGTTCTCAGGAGTCTCTGTGTCCTTGGTTCTCAGGAGGTCTCTGAACCCTTGGCTCTCAGGAGGTCTCTGTGTCCTTGATTCTCAGGAGGTCTCTGTGTCCTTGGTTCTAAGGAGGTATCTTGTGTCCTTGGTTCTCAGGAGGTCTCTGAACCCTTGGTTCTCAGGAGGTCTCTGAACCCTTGGTTCTAAGGAGGTCTCTTGTGTCCTTGGTTCTCATTAGGTCTCTGTGTCCTTGGTTCTAAGGAGGTCTCTTGTGTCCTTGGTTCTCAGGAGGTCTCTGTGTCCTTGGTTCTCAGGAGTCTCTGTGTCCTTGGTTCTCATTAGGTCTCTGTGTCCTTGGTTCTAAGGAGGTCTCTTGTGTCCTTGGTTCTCAGGAGGTCTCTGTGTCCTTGGTTCTCAGGATGTCTCTGAACCCTTGGTTCTCAGGAGGTCTCTTGTGTCCTTGGTTCTCATTAGGTCTCTGTGTCCTTGGTTCTCATTAGGTCTCTGTGTCCTTGGTTCTAAGGAGGTCTCTTGTGTCCTTGGTTCTCAGGAGGTCTCTGTGTCCTTGGTTCTCAGGAGGTCTCTTGTGTCCTTGGTTCTCATTAGGTCTCTGTGTCCTTGGTTCTCATTAGGTCTCTGTGTCCTTGGTTCTAAGGAGGTCTCTTGTGTCCTTGGTTCTCAGGAGGTCTCTGTGTCCTTGGTTCTCAGGAGTCTCTTGTGTCCTTGGTTCTCAGGAGGTCTCTGTGCCCCTGGTTCTCAGGAGTCTCTGTGTCCTTGGTTCTCAGGAGGTCTCTGAACCCTTGGTTCTCATGAGTCTCTGTGTCCTTGGTTCTCAGGAGGTCCCTGTGTCCTTGGTTCTCAGGAGGTCTCTGTGTCCTTGGTTCTCAGGAGGTCTCTGTGTCCTTGGTTCTCAGGAGGTCTCTGTCTCCTTGGTTCTCAGGGGGTCTCGGTGTCCTTGGTTCTCAGGAGGTCTCTGAACCCTTGGTTCTCAGGAGGTCTCTGAACCCTTGGTTCTAAGGAGGTCTCTTGTGTCCTTGGTTCTCATTAGGTCTCTGTGTCCTTGGTTCTAAGGAGGTCTCTTGTTTCCTTGGTTCTCAGGAGGTCTCTGTGTCCTTGGTTCTCAGGAGTCTCTGTGTCCTTGGTTCTCATTAGGTCTCTGTGTCCTTGGTTCTAAGGAGGTCTCTTGTTTCCTTGGTTCTCAGGAGGTCTCTGTGTCCTTGGTTCTCAGGAGTCTCTGTGTCCTTGGTTCTCATTAGGTCTCTGTGTCCTTGGTTCTAAGGAGGTCTCTTGTGTCCTTGGTTCTCAGGATGTCTCTGAACCCTTGGTTCTCAGGAGGTTTCTTGTGTCCTTGGTTCTCATTAGGTCTCTGTGTCCTTGGTTCTCATTAGGTCTCTGTGTCCTTGGTTCTAAGGAGGTCTCTTGTGTCCTTGGTTCTCAGGAGGTCTCTGTGTCCTTGGTTCTCAGGAGGTCTCTTGTGTCCTTGGTTCTCATTAGGTCTCTGTGTCCTTGGTTCTCATTAGGTCTCTGTGTCCTTGGTTCTCAGGAGTCTCTGTGTCCTTGGTTCTCAGGAGTCTCTGTGTCCTTGGTTCTCATTAGGTCTCTGTGTCCTTGGTTCTCAGGAGTCTCTGTGTCCTTGGCTCTCATTAGGTCTCTGTGTCCTTGGTTCTCAGGAGGTCTCTGTGTCCTTGGCTCTCATTAGGTCTCTGTGTCCTTGGTTCTCATTAGGTCTCTGTGTCCTTGGCTCTCAGGAGGTCTCTGTGTCCTTGGTTCTCAGGAGTCTCTGTGTCCTTGGTTCTCATTAGGTCTCTGTGTCCTTGGTTCTCATTAGGTCTCTGTGTCCTTGGTTCTCATTAGGTCTCTGTGTCCTTGGTTCTCAGGAGTCTCTGTGTCCTTGGTTCTCAGGAGTCTCTGTGTCCTTGGTTCTCATTAGGTCTCTGTGTCCTTGGTTCTCAGGAGTCTCTGTGTCCTTGGTTCTCATTAGGTCTCTGTGTCCTTGGTTCTCATTAGGTCTCTGTGTCCTTGGTTCTCATTAGGTCTCTGTGTCCTTGGTTCTCATTAGGTCTCTGTGTCCTTGGTTCTCATTAGGTCTCTGTGTCCTTGGTTCTCAGGAGTCTCTGTGTCCTTGATTCTCAGGAGGTCCCTGTGTCCTTGGTTCTCAGGAGGTCTCTGTGTCCTTGGTTCTCATTAGGTCTCTGTGTCCTTGGTTCTCATTAGGTCTCTGTGTCCTTGGTTCTCATTAGGTCTCTGTGTCCTTGGTTCTCAGGAGTCTCTGTGTCCTTGGTTCTAAGGAGGTCTCTTGTGTCCTTGGTTCTCATTAGGTCTCTGTGTCCTTGGTTCTCAGGAGTCTCTGTGTCCTTGGTTCTCATTAGGTCTCTGTGTCCTTGGTTCTCATTAGGTCTCTGTGTCCTTGGTTCTCATTAGGTCTCTGTGTCCTTGGTTCTCATTAGGTCTCTGTGTCCTTGGTTCTCATTAGGTCCCTGTGTCCTTGGCTCTCAGGAGGTCTCTGTGCCCTTGGTTCTCATTAGGTCTCTGTGTCCTTGGTTCTCATTAGGTCCCTGTGTCCTTGGCTCTCAGGAGGTCTCTGTGTCCTTGGTTCTCATTAGGTCTCTGTGTCCTTGGTTCTCAGGAGTCTCTGTGTCCTTGGTTCTCAGGAGGTCTCTGTGTCCTTGGCTCTCATTAGGTCTCTGTGCCCCTGGTTCTCATTAGGTCTCTGTGTCCTTGGTTCTCAGGAGGTCTCTGTGCCCCTGGCTCTCATTAGGTCTCTGTGTCCTTGGTTCTCATTAGGTCTCTGTGTCCTTGGCTCTCATTAGGTCTCTGTGTCCTTGGTTCTCATGAGTCTCTGTGCCCCTGGTTCTCAGGAGGTCCCTGTGTCCTTGGTTCTCAGGAGGTCTCTGTGTCCTTGGTTCTCATTAGGTCTCTGTGTCCTTGGTTCTCAGGAGGTCTCTGAACCCTTGGCTCTCAGGAGGTCTCTGTGTCCTTGGTTCTCAGGAGGTCTCTGTGTCCTTGGTTCTCAGGAGGTCTCTGAACCCTTGGCTCTCAGGAGGTCTCTGAACCCTTGGTTCTCAGGAGGTCTCTGTGTCCTTGGCTCTCAGGAGGTCTCTGTGTCCTTGATTCTCAGGAGGTCTCTGTGTCCTTGGTTCTAAGGAGGTATCTTGTGTCCTTGGTTCTCAGGAGGTCTCTGAACCCTTGGTTCTCAGGAGGTCTCTGAACCCTTGGTTCTAAGGAGGTCTCTTGTGTCCTTGGTTCTCATTAGGTCTCTGTGTCCTTGGTTCTAAGGAGGTCTCTTGTGTCCTTGGTTCTCAGGAGGTCTCTGTGTCCTTGGTTCTCAGGAGTCTCTGTGTCCTTGGTTCTCATTAGGTCTCTGTGTCCTTGGTTCTAAGGAGGTCTCTTGTGTCCTTGGTTCTCAGGAGGTCTCTGTGTCCTTGGTTCTCAGGATGTCTCTGAACCCTTGGTTCTCAGGAGGTCTCTTGTGTCCTTGGTTCTCATTAGGTCTCTGTGTCCTTGGTTCTCATTAGGTCTCTGTGTCCTTGGTTCTAAGGAGGTCTCTTGTGTCCTTGGTTCTCAGGAGGTCTCTGTGTCCTTGGTTCTCAGGAGGTCTCTTGTGTCCTTGGTTCTCATTAGGTCTCTGTGTCCTTGGTTCTCATTAGGTCTCTGTGTCCTTGGTTCTAAGGAGGTCTCTTGTGTCCTTGGTTCTCAGGAGGTCTCTGTGTCCTTGGTTCTCAGGAGTCTCTGTGTCCTTGGTTCTCAGGAGGTCTCTGAACCCTTGGTTCTCATGAGTCTCTGTGTCCTTGGTTCTCAGGAGGTCCCTGTGTCCTTGGTTCTCAGGAGGTCTCTGTGTCCTTGGTTCTCATTAGGTCTCTGTGTCCTTGGCTCTCATTAGGTCTCTGTGTCCTTGGTTCTCAGGAGGTCTCTGTGTCCTTGGCTCTCATTAGGTCTCTGTGTCCTTGGTTCTCATTAGGTCTCTGTGTCCTTGGCTCTCAGGAGGTCTCTGTGTCCTTGGTTCTCAGGAGTCTCTGTGTCCTTGGTTCTCATTAGGTCTCTGTGTCCTTGGTTCTCATTAGGTCTCTGTGTCCTTGGTTCTCATTAGGTCTCTGTGTCCTTGGTTCTCAGGAGTCTCTGTGTCCTTGGTTCTCAGGAGTCTCTGTGTCCTTGGTTCTCATTAGGTCTCTGTGTCCTTGGTTCTCAGGAGTCTCTGTGTCCTTGGTTCTCATTAGGTCTCTGTGTCCTTGGTTCTCATTAGGTCTCTGTGTCCTTGGTTCTCATTAGGTCTCTGTGTCCTTGGTTCTCATTAGGTCTCTGTGTCCTTGGTTCTCATTAGGTCTCTGTGTCCTTGGTTCTCAGGAGTCTCTGTGTCCTTGGTTCTCAGGAGGTCCCTGTGTCCTTGGTTCTCAGGAGGTCTCTGTGTCCTTGGTTCTCATTAGGTCTCTGTGTCCTTGGTTCTCATTAGGTCTCTGTGTCCTTGGTTCTCATTAGGTCTCTGTGTCCTTGGTTCTCAGGAGTCTCTGTGTCCTTGGTTCTAAGGAGGTCTCTTGTGTCCTTGGTTCTCATTAGGTCTCTGTGTCCTTGGTTCTCAGGAGTCTCTGTGTCCTTGGTTCTCATTAGGTCTCTGTGTCCTTGGTTCTCATTAGGTCTCTGTGTCCTTGGTTCTCATTAGGTCTCTGTGTCCTTGGTTCTCATTAGGTCTCTGTGTCCTTGGTTCTCATTAGGTCCCTGTGTCCTTGGCTCTCAGGAGGTCTCTGTGCCCTTGGTTCTCATTAGGTCTCTGTGTCCTTGGTTCTCATTAGGTCCCTGTGTCCTTGGCTCTCAGGAGGTCTCTGTGTCCTTGGTTCTCATTAGGTCTCTGTGTCCTTGGTTCTCAGGAGTCTCTGTGTCCTTGGTTCTCAGGAGGTCTCTGTGTCCTTGGCTCTCATTAGGTCTCTGTGCCCCTGGTTCTCATTAGGTCTCTGTGTCCTTGGTTCTCAGGAGGTCTCTGTGCCCCTGGCTCTCATTAGGTCTCTGTGTCCTTGGTTCTCATTAGGTATCTGTGTCCTTGGCTCTCATTAGGTCTCTGTGTCCTTGGTTCTCATGAGTCTCTGTGCCCCTGGTTCTCAGGAGGTCCCTGTGTCCTTGGTTCTCAGGAGGTCTCTGTGTCCTTGGTTCTCATTAGGTCTCTGTGTCCTTGGTTCTCAGGAGGTCTCTGAACCCTTGGCTCTCAGGAGGTCTCTGTGTCCTTGGTTCTCAGGAGGTCTCTGTGTCCTTGGTTCTCAGGAGGTCTCTGAACCCTTGGCTCTCAGGAGGTCTCTGAACCCTTGGTTCTCAGGAGGTCTCTGTGTCCTTGGCTCTCAGGAGGTCTCTGTGTCCTTGATTCTCAGGAGGTCTCTGTGTCCTTGGTTCTAAGGAGGTATCTTGTGTCCTTGGTTCTCAGGAGGTCTCTGAACCCTTGGTTCTCAGGAGGTCTCTGAACCCTTGGTTCTAAGGAGGTCTCTTGTGTCCTTGGTTCTCATTAGGTCTCTGTGTCCTTGGTTCTAAGGAGGTCTCTTGTGTCCTTGGTTCTCAGGAGGTCTCTGTGTCCTTGGTTCTCAGGAGTCTCTGTGTCCTTGGTTCTCATTAGGTCTCTGTGTCCTTGGTTCTAAGGAGGTCTCTTGTGTCCTTGGTTCTCAGGAGGTCTCTGTGTCCTTGGTTCTCAGGATGTCTCTGAACCCTTGGTTCTCAGGAGGTCTCTTGTGTCCTTGGTTCTCATTAGGTCTCTGTGTCCTTGGTTCTCATTAGGTCTCTGTGTCCTTGGTTCTAAGGAGGTCTCTTGTGTCCTTGGTTCTCATTAGGTCTCTGTGTCCTTGGTTCTCAGGAGTCTCTGTGTCCTTGGTTCTCATTAGGTCTCTGTGTCCTTGGTTCTCATTAGGTCTCTGTGTCCTTGGTTCTCATTAGGTCTCTGTGTCCTTGGTTCTCATTAGGTCTCTGTGTCCTTGGTTCTCATTAGGTCCCTGTGTCCTTGGCTCTCAGGAGGTCTCTGTGCCCTTGGTTCTCATTAGGTCTCTGTGTCCTTGGTTCTCATTAGGTCCCTGTGTCCTTGGCTCTCAGGAGGTCTCTGTGTCCTTGGTTCTCATTAGGTCTCTGTGTCCTTGGTTCTCAGGAGTCTCTGTGTCCTTGGTTCTCAGGAGGTCTCTGTGTCCTTGGCTCTCATTAGGTCTCTGTGCCCCTGGTTCTCATTAGGTCTCTGTGTCCTTGGTTCTCAGGAGGTCTCTGTGCCCCTGGCTCTCATTAGGTCTCTGTGTCCTTGGTTCTCATTAGGTATCTGTGTCCTTGGCTCTCATTAGGTCTCTGTGTCCTTGGTTCTCATGAGTCTCTGTGCCCCTGGTTCTCAGGAGGTCCCTGTGTCCTTGGTTCTCAGGAGGTCTCTGTGTCCTTGGTTCTCATTAGGTCTCTGTGTCCTTGGTTCTCAGGAGGTCTCTGAACCCTTGGCTCTCAGGAGGTCTCTGTGTCCTTGGTTCTCAGGAGGTCTCTGTGTCCTTGGTTCTCAGGAGGTCTCTGAACCCTTGGCTCTCAGGAGGTCTCTGAACCCTTGGTTCTCAGGAGGTCTCTGTGTCCTTGGCTCTCAGGAGGTCTCTGTGTCCTTGATTCTCAGGAGGTCTCTGTGTCCTTGGTTCTAAGGAGGTATCTTGTGTCCTTGGTTCTCAGGAGGTCTCTGAACCCTTGGTTCTCAGGAGGTCTCTGAACCCTTGGTTCTAAGGAGGTCTCTTGTGTCCTTGGTTCTCATTAGGTCTCTGTGTCCTTGGTTCTAAGGAGGTCTCTTGTGTCCTTGGTTCTCAGGAGGTCTCTGTGTCCTTGGTTCTCAGGAGTCTCTGTGTCCTTGGTTCTCATTAGGTCTCTGTGTCCTTGGTTCTAAGGAGGTCTCTTGTGTCCTTGGTTCTCAGGAGGTCTCTGTGTCCTTGGTTCTCAGGATGTCTCTGAACCCTTGGTTCTCAGGAGGTCTCTTGTGTCCTTGGTTCTCATTAGGTCTCTGTGTCCTTGGTTCTCATTAGGTCTCTGTGTCCTTGGTTCTAAGGAGGTCTCTTGTGTCCTTGGTTCTCAGGAGGTCTCTGTGTCCTTGGTTCTCAGGAGGTCTCTTGTGTCCTTGGTTCTCATTAGGTCTCTGTGTCCTTGGTTCTCATTAGGTCTCTGTGTCCTTGGTTCTAAGGAGGTCTCTTGTGTCCTTGGTTCTCAGGAGGTCTCTGTGTCCTTGGTTCTCAGGAGTCTCTGTGTCCTTGGTTCTCAGGAGGTCTCTGAACCCTTGGTTCTCATGAGTCTCTGTGTCCTTGGTTCTCAGGAGGTCCCTGTGTCCTTGGTTCTCAGGAGGTCTCTGTGTCCTTGGTTCTCAGGAGGTCTCTGAACCCTTGGCTCTCAGGAGGTCTCTGTGTCCTTGGTTCTCAGGAGTCTCTGTGTCCTTGGTTCTCAGGAGGTCTCTGAACCCTTGGCTCTCAGGAGGTCTCTGTGTCCTTGATTCTCAGGAGGTCTCTGTGTCCTTGGTTCTAAGGAGGTATCTTGTGTCCTTGGTTCTCAGGAGGTCTCTGAACCCTTGGTTCTCAGGAGGTCTCTGAACCCTTGGTTCTAAGGAGGTCTCTTGTGTCCTTGGTTCTCATTAGGTCTCTGTGTCCTTGGTTCTAAGGAGGTCTCTTGTGTCCTTGGTTCTCAGGAGGTCTCTGTGTCCTTGGTTCTCAGGAGTCTCTGTGTCCTTGGTTCTCATTAGGTCTCTGTGTCCTTGGTTCTAAGGAGGTCTCTTGTGTCCTTGGTTCTCAGGAGGTCTCTGTGTCCTTGGTTCTCAGGATGTCTCTGAACCCTTGGTTCTCAGGAGGTCTCTTGTGTCCTTGGTTCTCATTAGGTCTCTGTGTCCTTGGTTCTCATTAGGTCTCTGTGTCCTTGGTTCTAAGGAGGTCTCTTGTGTCCTTGGTTCTCAGGAGGTCTCTGTGTCCTTGGTTCTCAGGAGGTCTCTTGTGTCCTTGGTTCTCATTAGGTCTCTGTGTCCTTGGTTCTCATTAGGTCTCTGTGTCCTTGGTTCTAAGGAGGTCTCTTGTGTCCTTGGTTCTCAGGAGGTCTCTGTGTCCTTGGTTCTCAGGAGTCTCTTGTGTCCTTGGTTCTCAGGAGGTCTCTGTGCCCCTGGTTCTCAGGAGTCTCTGTGTCCTTGGTTCTCAGGAGGTCTCTGAACCCTTGGTTCTCATGAGTCTCTGTGTCCTTGGTTCTCAGGAGGTCCCTGTGTCCTTGGTTCTCAGGAGGTCTCTGTGTCCTTGGTTCTCAGGAGGTCTCTGTGTCCTTGGTTCTCAGGAGGTCTCTGTCTCCTTGGTTCTCAGGGGGTCTCGGTGTCCTTGGTTCTCAGGAGGTCTCTGAACCCTTGGTTCTCAGGAGGTCTCTGAACCCTTGGTTCTAAGGAGGTCTCTTGTGTCCTTGGTTCTCATTAGGTCTCTGTGTCCTTGGTTCTAAGGAGGTCTCTTGTTTCCTTGGTTCTCAGGAGGTCTCTGTGTCCTTGGTTCTCAGGAGTCTCTGTGTCCTTGGTTCTCATTAGGTCTCTGTGTCCTTGGTTCTAAGGAGGTCTCTTGTTTCCTTGGTTCTCAGGAGGTCTCTGTGTCCTTGGTTCTCAGGAGTCTCTGTGTCCTTGGTTCTCATTAGGTCTCTGTGTCCTTGGTTCTAAGGAGGTCTCTTGTGTCCTTGGTTCTCAGGATGTCTCTGAACCCTTGGTTCTCAGGAGGTTTCTTGTGTCCTTGGTTCTCATTAGGTCTCTGTGTCCTTGGTTCTCATTAGGTCTCTGTGTCCTTGGTTCTAAGGAGGTCTCTTGTGTCCTTGGTTCTCAGGAGGTCTCTGTGTCCTTGGTTCTCAGGAGGTCTCTTGTGTCCTTGGTTCTCATTAGGTCTCTGTGTCCTTGGTTCTCATTAGGTCTCTGTGTCCTTGGTTCTAAGGAGGTCTCTTCTGTCCTTGGTTCTCAGGAGGTCTCTGTGTCCTTGGTTCTCAGGAGTCTCTTGTGTCCTTGGTTCTCAGGAGTCTCTGTGTCCTTGGTTCTCAGGAGGTCTCTGTGTCCTTGGTTCTCAGGAGGTCTCTGTGTCCTTGGTTCTCAGGAGTCTCTTGTGTCCTTGGTTCTCAGGAGGTCTCTGTGTCCTTGGTTCTCAGGAGGTCTCTGTCTCCTTGGTTCTCAGGGGGTCTCGGTGTCCTTGGTTCTAATTAGGTCTCTGTGTCATTTGGCTCTCAGGAGTCTCTGTGTCCTTGGTTCTCATTAGGTCTCTGTGTCCTTGGTTCTCACGAGGTCTCTGAACCCTTGGTTCTCAGGAGGTCTCTGTGTCCTTGGTTCTCAGGAGGTCTCTGTGTCCTTGGTTCTCAGGAGGTCCCTGTGTCCTTGGTTCTCATTAGGTCTCTGTGTCCTTGGTTCTCAGGAGGTCTCTGTGTCCTTGGTTCTCAGGAGGTCCCTGTGTCCTTGGTTCTCAGGAGTCTCTGTGTCCTTGGCTCTCATTAGGTCTCTGTGTCCTTGGTTCTCAGGAGGTCTCTGTGTCCTTGGTTCTCAGGAGGTCTCTGTGTCCTTGGTTCTCAGGAGGTCTCTGTGTCCTTGGCTCTCATTAGGTCTCTGTGTCCTTGGTTCTCATTAGGTCTCTGTGTCCTTGGTTCTCAGGAGGTCTCTGTGTCCTTGGCTCTCATTAGGTCTCTGTGTCCTTGGTTCTCATTAGGTCTCTGTGTCCTTGGTTCTCAGGAGGTCTCTGTGTCCTTGGCTCTCATTAGGTCTCTGTGTCCTTGGCTCTCATTAGGTCTCTGTGTCCTTGGTTCTCAGGAGGTCTCTGTGTCCTTGGTTCTCATTAGGTCTCTGTGTCCTTGGTTCTCAGGAGGTCTCTGTGTCCTTGGCTCTCATTAGGTCTCTGTGTCCTTGGTTCTCAGGAGGTCTCTTGTGTTCTTGGTTCTCAGGAGTCTCTTTGTCCTTGGTTCTCAGGAGGTCTCTTGTGTCCTTGGTTCTCAGGAGTCTCTGTGTCCTTGGTTCTCATTAGGTCTCTGAACCCTTGGTTCTCAGGAGGTCTCTGTGTCCTTGGTTCTAAGGAGGTCTCTTGTGTCCTTGGTTCTCATTAGGTCTCTGTGTTCTTGGTTCTCAGGAGTCTCTTTGTCCTTGGTTCTCAGGAGGTCTCTGTATTTCAACTTTCTCTTACACACACATACAGACACACCTTAAGGGAACATTTCGACAATCACCGTATAGTTAGTGAGAAAGTCCCTATTGGAACTGTACGGTCCCTTACTAGACGTCCGAAAACATTTTAGAAATTCGGGACGGCGTCGGGCCGAGCGGTAGGGCCAGACCTACCGGGAAGTCATCAAATGAACTTTGTCGGACATTCGGTTTTCGTTTAATAAAATAAACAAATTTTAGCCCATTTTTGCGCAATGCCGAAATATCCCACAAGAGGGCATAAGCAATCATATTGCTATTGGACAAAACATCACGAATCACGACGTGCCATATCTCGGAAACCGAAAATATTTCGAAGCCGAAACTTGGTGGGCGTAGGTTTGGCATTATGGGAAGATGGCCCCGAACAAGATGGCGTCTAGGCCTCAACGGTTTTTGAGTTATGGCCATATTTCTGGGATTAAAGGTCCAAAATGAAAATAGAGAAAAGATTTTTTCACTTCACGTCAAAGTCAAGGAGCCTCCGGTGTCAATAAAAAAAAAAATCGGCCATTTATCTATCGTCATTTACGAGAAATCGTACGTTGACCAGATCGTGATGTTCAGATATAGGTGTTTTTTTTTTCAACGGTTACAGATCCAGTTGCAGGGTGTTCATACGAGTATTTTTAAAATGTGCTGCGGAGCTCTGCGACATTTCTGTGATTTTCTATGATTTTCTGAAATAACACACACTCACTAAACCCTCCGTAAATAACTCAGTTCTTAACGTAAAGACTTAAAACTCAGGATTCTGTAAAGGCATACCCCAATGAGGATATGAGTTTATTTATAGCTTCCTGTGCCAACCGGAAGTGCCATAATTGGTGTCTCAGGGGCTGTTTGGAAGGGTTAAAAAAATCAGATCTGTCCAAAACTTCATATGTGTGATTAGACAACCCCCATGAACTGTAAATCAGTCATTTTTCCCAACAGATGTCAAAGAAAAGCTCTCACACACACACACACAGCAAGGATGGAGTGACAAAGCGTGGTGTTTAAAGACACAGAGAGCAGGCAATGGCATAAACATAATCCCAAGGCAGGGCCGAGTCCAACGAGGTGCCCCGCTTGACCGTAGCTCACTCGGTCTGAGCGCAGCGACCATGAGAAAAATAGGCCCACAATGAAGCCTGCACCACAATGTCATTTGATTTTGGGTGACAGCGGCGGAACCGTTAGGTTTAGAAGGACAATTCAAACACAGGACTGTTCCTAAGGTCCTCCCGATCTGTGCAAGCCTAACCTTGACTGTGTGGCATTAACCTTTCACAGTTAAAAGAAGGTGTTTACAAAAAAACAGTGTGCATTGACTTCTCTCCCCATAGGAATACATTGCCTGCTCCCCTAAATACAACCTGGGGTCTTTATGGGTTATGAATGCTGTATGAACCTGTCTTCTATGACATTCCATCAGACCACTATGAGGTCTACCTGTGTCGATTCTAAGCTTCCTGGAGCAACCGGAAGTGGTTAAATTGACCCAAAAGGTATTTGGATGTACATCACCTCGAAAGGTGCCGAGGCCTCTGCATTATTCAACCCTGTGTAGATCAGTCAATTCTCAACTTAAAGACTTAAAACTCAGGATTCCCTAGGTTTCTATGTCAGTCAAGACATGTGTGTATTTATAGCTTCCTGTGCCAACCGGAAGTGCCATAATTGGTGACTCAGGGGCTGTTTGGAAGGGTTAAAAAAATCAGATCTGTCCAAAACTTCATATGTGTGATTAGACAACCCCCATGAACTGTAAATCAGTCATTTTTCCCAACAGATGTCAAAGAAAAGCTCTCACACACACACACAGCAAGGATGGAGTGACAAAGCGTGGTGTTTAAAGACACAGAGAGCAGGCAATGGCATAAACATAATCCCAAGGCCGTGCCGAGTCCAACGAGGTGCCCCTCTTGACCGTAGCTCGCTCGGTCTGAGCGCAGCGACCATGAGAAAAATAGGCCCACAATGATGCCTGCACCACAATGTCATTGGATTTTGGGTGACAGCGGCGGAACCGTTAGGTTTAGAAGGACAATTCAAACACAGGACTGTTCCTAAGGTCCTCCCGATCTGTGCAAGCCTAACCTTGACTGTGTGGCATTAACCTTTCACAGTTAAAAGAAGGTGTTTACAAAAAAACAGTGTGCATTGACTTCTCTCCCCATAGGAATACATTGCCTGCTCCCCTAAATACAACCTGGGGTCTTTATGGGTTATGAATGCTGTATGAACCTGTCTTCTATGACATTCCATCAGACCACTATGAGGTCTACCTGTGTCGATTCTAAGCTTCCTGGAGCAACCGGAAGTGGTTAAATTGACCCAAAAGGTATTTGGATGTACATCACCTCGAAAGGTGCCGAGGCCTCTGCATTTTTCAACCCTGTGTAGATCAGTCAATTCTCAACTTAAAGACTTAAAACTCAGGATTCCCTAGGTTTCTATGTCAGTCAAGACATGTGTGTATTTATAGCTTCCTGTGCCAACCGGAAGTGCCATAATTGGTGACTCAGGGGCTGTTTGGAAGGGTTAAAAAAATCAGATCTGTCCAAAACTTCATATGTGTGATTAGACAACCCCATGAACTGTAAATCAGTCATTTTTCCCAACAGATGTCAAAGAAAAGCTCTCACACACACACACAGCAAGGATGGAGTGACAAAGCGTGGTGTTTAAAGACACAGAGAGCAGGCAATGGCATAAACATAATCCCAAGGCCGTGCCGAGTCCAACGAGGTGCCCCGCTTGACCGTAGCTCGCTCGGTCTGAGCGCAGCGACCATGAGAAAAATAGGCCCACAATGAAGCCTGCACCACAATGTTATTTGATTTTTTGGGTGACAGCGGCGGAACCGTTAGGTTTAGAAGGACAATTCAAACACAGGACTGTTCCTAAGGTCCTCCTGATCTGTGCAAGCCTAACCTTGACTGTGTGGCATTAACCTTTCACAGTTAAAAGAAGGTGTTTACAAAAAAACAGTGTGCATTGACTTCTCTCCCCATAGGAATACATTGCCTGCTCCCCTAAATACAACCTGGGGTCTTTATGGGTTATGAATGCTGTATGAACCTGTCTTCTATGACATTCCATCAGACCACTATGAGGTCTACCTGTGTCGATTCTAAGCTTCCTGGAGCAACCGGAAGTGGTTAAATTGACCCAAAAGGTATTTGGATGTACATCACCTCGAAAGGTGCCGAGGCCTCTGCATTATTCAACCCTGTGTAGATCAGTCAATTCTCAACTTAAAGACTTAAAACTCAGGATTCCCTAGGTTTCTATGTCAGTCAAGACATGTGTGTATTTATAGCTTCCTGTGCCAACCGGAAGTGCCATAATTGGTGTCTCAGGGGCTGTTTGGAAGGGTTAAAAAAATCAGATCTGTCCAAAACTTCATATGTGTGATTAGACAACCCCCATGAACTGTAAATCAGTCATTTTTCCCATAAAAATTCAAAGGAAAAATAAATCACACAGATACACAACTTGGATGGAGGGACGTATTGGGGTGTGTAGAGACTGACAGTGCCTCCAATAGTTAGCTTTGTTCGAGCTAAAAAAGAACCGTCAGACCTAGAGTTCCGAAACTTTAGAATCCTGTTCTAGACCTCAGGTAGATAGTGCGTGGTGAGTTACGGCGCTCTAGGAGGTTCTCGGACCGAGAAACAGCGTCGAACATTTGCAATGACTTCAATTCATTTTGACCATTACGAAAATGGCGACATTTAGAAATGTCCCAGAGACACAAGACTAGGTGCATTGTGACCGTCTCTGCCCATAGAGACAGAACCCAACATCTCGGTCCGATAGCTCATTCAAGGACCCCGTAGCAAGGCATTGAAAAAAGTGGATTTTCAGCACCAATTAGGCTTTTACTCGGACACCAAATGACCTATCGGGCCGAAACTCGGGATTCGGGGTCGCCTCACATAGGACTACACATAATGTCCGAACTGGCCCCGCAGCTAGAAAGTAACTATGTGTTTTATGGTTTTTTAATGTTTTGTACCGAAGGCCTTGTGAATTTTGGGCCAGCTCTGAAGTATGTTATACTTGGCTCCTAAATGAGTTGGGAAAAGTGGGTTTGGTGTCAGTTTGTATCAGTTTGGTGTCAGAATGATATCAAATTGACTGATGGACGGTGACTTGCAGGTGACTCTTGTCCATTAGCAATATGTTTAAGTGGTGAGGTACCATCACCAAAAGCGACATTCTGAAATCAACCCAAACGAGCGATGGAGAGGTACCAGTATCACTGCCCAGCCATCCTGAGGTCATCGGGCCAGTCAATTTGGCATTCCTGCATGATTTTTATGGCATGACAAATTGGTGATGGTGACTGCCCAGTTAACCATATGGCAAATGCACAGTGACTTTGCAAAAGTGAGAAAACATGACCAAATGGACATTCTGAAATCAACCCTAACGAGTGATGGAGAGGTACCAGAATCACTGCCAAGCCATCCCGAGTTCATCGGGCCAGTCAATTTGGCATTCCTGCAAAAATTTTCAGTGACTTTGAAAAAGTAAGGAACATTTGCAATATGTTTTAACAGTGAGGTACCATCACCAAAAGCGACATTCTGAAATCAACCCAAACGAGCCATGGAGAGGTACCAGTATCACTGCCCAGCCATCCCGAGGTCATCGGGCCAGTCAATTTGGCATTCCTGCAAAAATTTTCAGTGACTTTGAAAAAGTAAGGAACATTTGCAATATGTTTTAACAGTGAGGTACCATCACCAAAAGCGACATTCTGAAATCAACCCAAACGAGCAATGGAGAGGTACCAGTATCACTGCCCAGCCATCCTGAGGTCATCGGGCCAGTCAATTTGGCATTCCTGCATGATTTTTATGGCATGACAAATTGGTGATGGTGACTGCCCAGTTAACCATATGGCAAATGCACAGTGACTTTGAAAGAGTGAGAAAAATCACCAAATGGACATTCTGGAATCAACCCTAACGAGTGATGGAGAGGTACCATAATCACTGCCCAGCCATCCCGAGGTCATCGGGCCAGTCAATTTGGCATTCCTGCAAAAATTTTCAGTGACTTTGCAAAAGTAAGGAACATTTGCAATATGTTTTAACAGTGAGGTACCATCACCAAAAGCGACATTCTGAAATCAACCCAAACGAGCCATGGAGAGGTACCAGTATCACTGCCCAGCCATCCCGAGGTCATCGGGCCAGTCAATTTGGCATTCCTGCATGATTTTTATGGCATGACAAATTGGTGATGGTGACTGCCCAGTTAACCATTTGCACAGTGACTTTGAAAGAGTGAGAAAAATCACCAAATGGACATTCTGAAATCAACCCAAACGAGCCATGGAGAGGTACCAGAATCACTGCCCAGCCATCCCGAGGTCATCGGGCCAGTCAATTTGGCATTCCTGCAAAAATTTTCAGTGACTTTGCAAAAGTAAGGAACATTTGCAATATGTTTTAACAGTGAGGTACCATCACCAAAAGCGACATTCTGAAATCAACCCAAACGAGCCATGGAGAGGTACCAGTATCACTGCCCAGCCATCCCGAGGTCATCGGGCCAGTCAATTTGGCATTCCTGCAAAAATTTTCAGTGACTTTGCAAAAGTAAGGAACATTTGCAATATGTTTTAACAGTGAGGTACCATCACCAAAAGCGACATTCTGAAATCAACCCAAACGAGCCATGGAGAGGTACCAGTATCACTGCCCAGCCATCCCGAGGTCATCGGGCCAGTCAATTTGGCATTCCTGCAAAAATTTTCAGTGACTTTGCAAAAGTAAGAACATTTTTATGGCATGACAAATTGGTGATGGTGACTGCCCAGTTAACCATATGGCAAATGCACAGTGACTTTGCAAAAGTGAGAAAACATCACCAAATGGACATTCTGAAATCAACCCAAACGAGCCATGGAGAGGTACCAGAATCACTGCCAAGCCATCCCGAGGTCATCGGGCCAGTCAATTTGGCATTCCTGCAAAAATTTTCAGTGACTTTGCAAAAGTAAGTAACATTTGCAATATGTTTAAGCGGTGAGGTACCATCACCAAAAGCGACATTCTGAAATCAACCCAAACGAGCCATGGAGAGGTACCAGTATCACTGCCCAGACATCCCTATGTCATCGGGCCAGTCAATTTGGCATTCCTGCATGATTTTTATGGCATGACAAATTGGTGATGGTGACTGCCCAGTTAACCATATGGCAAATGCACAGTGACTTTGCAAAAGTGAGAAAACATGACCAAATGGACATTCTGAAATCAACACAAACAATGGCATGACCATAGTGTCCAGACTGTGCCGAGTCCAACGAGGTGCCCCGCTTGACCGTAGCTCGCTCGGTCTGAGCGCGGCGACCATGAGAAAAATAGGCCCAATATGAAGCCTTCACCAGTACGTCATTTGATTTTGGGTGACAGCGGCGGAACCGTTAGGTTTAGAAAGACAATTCAACCACAGGACTGTTCCTAAGGTCCTCCTGATCTGTCCAAGCCTATCCTTGACCGTGTGACATTAACCCTTCACAGTCAAAAGAAGGTGTTTACATAAAAACAGTGTTCATTGACTTCTCTCCCCATAGGAATATATTGGCTGCTCCACTAAATACAACCTGGAGTCTATATGGGTTATGAATGTTGTATGAACCTGTCTTTGGTACCAGTCCATCAGACCACTATAAGGTCTACCTGTGTCGATTCTAAGCTTCCTGGACCAACCGGAAGTGGTTCAAATCGCCCTAAAAGTGTATACCCATACACTGCCTGCAATTTGATGGACATATTGCATTGAACCCTGTGTAAATCAGTCAGTTTTCATGGTAAAGACTTAAAACTCAGGATTCTCTAATGGAATAGCCCAATGAGGATGTATGTTGAGTTACAGCTTCCTGTGCCAACCGGAAGTGCCATAATTGGTGACTCAGGGGCTGTTTGGAAGGGTTAAAAAAATCAGATCTGTCCAAAACTTCATATGTGTGATTAGACAACCCCCATGAACTGTAAATCAGTCATTTTTCCCAACAGATGTCAAAGAAAAGCTCTCACACACACACACAGCAAGGATGGAGTGACAAAGCGTGGTGTTTAAAGACACAGAGAGCAGGCAATGGCATAAACATAATCCCAAGGCCGTGCCGAGTCCAACGAGGTGCCCCTCTTGACCGTAGCTCGCTCGGTCTGAGCGCAGCGACCATGAGAAAAATAGGCCCACAATGATGCCTGCACCACAATGTCATTGGATTTTGGGTGACAGCGGCGGAACCGTTAGGTTTAGAAGGACAATTCAAACACAGGACTGTTCCTAAGGTCCTCCCGATCTGTGCAAGCCTAACCTTGACTGTGTGGCATTAACCTTTCACAGTTAAAAGAAGGTGTTTACAAAAAAACAGTGTGCATTGACTTCTCTCCCCATAGGAATACATTGCCTGCTCCCCTAAATACAACCTGGGGTCTTTATGGGTTATGAATGCTGTATGAACCTGTCTTCTATGACATTCCATCAGACCACTATGAGGTCTACCTGTGTCGATTCTAAGCTTCCTGGAGCAACCGGAAGTGGTTAGATTGACCCAAAAGGTATTTGGATGTACATCACCTCGAAAGGTGCCGAGGCCTCTGCATTTTTCAACCCTGTGTAGATCAGTCAATTCTCAACTTAAAGACTTAAAACTCAGGATTCCCTAGGTTTCTATGTCAGTCAAGACATGTGTGTATTTATAGCTTCCTGTGCCAACCGGAAGTGCCATAATTGGTGACTCAGGGGCTGTTTGGAAGGGTTAAAAAAATCAGATCTGTCCAAAACTTCATATGTGTGATTAGACAACCCCCATGAACTGTAAATCAGTCATTTTTCCCAACAGATGTCAAAGAAAAGCTCTCACACACACACACAGCAAGGATGGAGTGACAAAGCGTGGTGTTTAAAGACACAGAGAGCAGGCAATGGCATAAACATAATCCCAAGGCCGTGCCGAGTCCAACGAGGTGCCCCGCTTGACCGTAGCTCGCTCGGTCTGAGCGCAGCGACCATGAGAAAAATAGGCCCACAATGATGCCTGCACCACAATGTCATTTGATTTTGGGTGACAGCGGCGGAACCGTTAGGTTTAGAAGGACAATTCAAACACAGGACTGTTCCTAAGGTCCTCCCGATCTGTGCAAGCCTAACCTTGACTGTGTGGCATTAACCTTTCACAGTTAAAAGAAGGTGTTTACAAAAAAACAGTGTGCATTGACTTCTCTCCCCATAGGAATACATTGCCTGCTCCCCTAAATACAACCTGGGGTCTTTATGGGTTATGAATGCTGTATGAACCTGTCTTCTATGACATTCCATCAGACCACTATGAGGTCTACCTGTGTCGATTCTAAGCTTCCTGGAGCAACCGGAAGTGGTTAAATTGACCCAAAAGGTATTTGGATGTACATCACCTCGAAAGGTGCCGAGGCCTCTGCATTATTCAACCCTGTGTAGATCAGTCAATTCTCAACTTAAAGACTTAAAACTCAGGATTCCCTAGGTTTCTATGTCAGTCAAGACATGTGTGTATTTATAGCTTCCTGTGCCAACCGGAAGTGCCATAATTGGTGACTCAGGGGCTGTTTGGAAGGGTTAAAAAAATCAGATCTGTCCAAAACTTCATATGTGTGATTAGACAACCCCCATGAACTGTAAATCAGTCATTTTTCCCATAAAAATTCAAAGGAAAAATAAATCACACAGATACACAACTTGGATGGAGGGACGTATTGGGGTGTGTAGAGACTGACAGTGCCTCCAATAGTTAGCTTTGTTCGAGCTAAAAAGAACCGTCAGACCTAGAGTTCCGAAACTTTAGAATCCTGTTCTAGACCTCAGGTAGATAGTGCGTGGTGAGTTACGGCGCTCTAGGAGGTTCTCGGACCGAGAAACAGCGTCGAACATTTGCAATGACTTCAATTCATTTTGACCATTACGAAAATGGCGACATTTAGAAATGTCCCAGAGACACAAGACTAGGTGCATTGTGACCGTCTCGGCCCATAGAGACAGAACCCAACATCTCGGTCCGATAGCTCATTCAAGGACCCCGTAGCAAGGCATTGAAAAAAGTGGATTTTCAGCACCAATTAGGCTTTTACTCGGACACCAAATGACCTATCGGGCCGAAACTCGGGATTCGGGGTCGCCTCACATAGGACTACACATAATGTCCGAACTGGCCCCGCAGCTAGAAAGTAACTATGTGTTTTATGGTTTTTTAATGTTTTGTACCGAAGGCCTTGTGAATTTTGGGCCAGCTCTGAAGTATGTTATACTTGGCTCCTAAATGAGTTGGGAAAAGTGGGTTTGGTGTCAGTTTGTATCAGTTTGGTGTCAGAATGATATCAAATTGACTGATGGACGGTGACTTGCAGGTGACTCTTGTCCATTAGCAATATGTTTAAGCGGTGAGGTACCATCACCAAAAGCGACATTCTGAAATCAACCCAAACGAGCGATGGAGAGGTACCAGTATCACTGCCCAGACATCCCTATGTCATCGGGCCAGTCAATTTGGCATTCCTGCATGATTTTTATGGCATGACAAATTGGTGATGGTGACTGCCCAGTTAACCATATGGCAAATGCACAGTGACTTTGAAAGAGTGAGAAAAATCACCAAATGGACATTCTGGAATCAACCCTAACGAGTGATGGAGAGGTACCAGAATCACTGCCAAGCCATCCCGAGTTCATCGGGCCAGTCAATTTGGCATTCCTGCACAAATTTTCAGTGACTTTGCAAAAGTAAGGAACATTTGCAATATGTTTTAACAGTGAGGTACCATCACCAAAAGCGACATTCTGAAATCAACCCAAACGAGCCATGGAGAGGTACCAGTATCACTGCCCAGCCATCCCGAGGTCATCGGGCCAGTCAATTTGGCATTCCTGCAAAATTTTTATGGCATGACTTTGAAAAGTGACTGGTTAACCATTTGGCAATATGTTTTGCAAAAGTGAGAAAACATACCAAATGGACATTCTGAAATCTACCCAAACGAGCCATGGAGAGGTACCAGAATCACTGCCAAGCCATCCCGAGGTCATCGGGCCAGTCAATTTGGCATTCCTGCAAAAATTTTCAGTGACTTTGCAAAAGTAAGTAACATTTGCAATATGTTTTAACAGTGAGGTACCATCACCAAAAGCGACATTCTGAAATCAACCCAAACGAGCCATGGAGAGGTACCAGTATCACTGCCCAGCCATCCCGAGGTCATCGGGCCAGTCAATTTGGCATTCCTGCATGATTTTTATGGCATGACAAATTGGTGATGGTGACTGCCCAGTTAACCATATGGCAAATGCACAGTGACTTTGAAAGAGTGAGAAAATCACCAAATGGACATTCTGAAATCAACCCAAACGAGCCATGGAGAGGTACCAGAATCACTGCCAAGCCATCCCGAGGTCATCGGGCCAGTCAATTTGGCATTCCTGCAAAAATTTTCAGTGACTTTGCAAAAGTAAGTAACATTTGCAATATGTTTTAACGGTGAGGTACCATCACCAAAAGCGACATTCTGAAATCAACCCAAACGAGCCATGGAGAGGTACCAGAATCACTGCCAAGCCATCCCGAGGTCATCGGGCCAGTCAATTTGGCATTCCTGCAAAATTTTTCAGTGACTTTGCAAAAGTAAGTAACATTTGCAATATGTTTTAACAGTGAGGTACCATCACCAAAAGCGACATTCTGAAATCAACCCAAACGAGCCATGGAGAGGTACCAGTATCACTGCCCAGACATCCCTATGTCATCGGGCCAGTCAATTTGGCATTCCTGCATGATTTTTATGGCATGACAAATTGGTGATGGTGACTGCCCAGTTAACCATATGGCAAATGCACAGTGACTTTGAAAGAGTGAGAAAAATCACCAAATGGACATTCTGAAATCAACCCAAACGAGCCATGGAGAGGTACCAGAATCACTGCCCAGCCATCCCGAGGTCATCGGGCCAGTCAATTTGGCATTCCTGCAAAATTTTCAGTGACTTTGCAAAAGTAAGGAACATTTGCAATATGTTTAACAGTGAGGTACCATCACCAAAAGCGACATTCTGAAATCAACCCAAACGAGCCATGGAGAGGTACCAGTATCACTGCCCAGCCATCCCGAGGTCATCGGGCCAGTCAATTTGGCATTCCTGCAAAAATTTTCAGTGACTTTGCAAAAGTAAGTAACATTTGCAATATGTTTTAACAGTGAGGTACCATCACCAAAAGCGACATTCTGAAATCAACCCAAACGAGCGATGGAGAGGTACCAGAATCACTGCCCAGCCATCCCGAGGTCATCGGGCCAGTCAATTTGGCATTCCTGCAAAAATTTTCAGTGACTTTGCAAAAGTAAGTAACATTTGCAATATGTTTAAGCGGTGAGGTAATCACCAAAAGGACATTCTGAAATCAACCCAAACGAGCCATGGAGAGGTACCAGAATCACTGCCAAGCCATCCCGAGGTCATCGGGCCAGTCAATTTGGCATTCCTGCAAAATTTTCAGTGACTTTGCAAAAGTAAGTAACATTTGCAATATGTTTTAAGCGGTGAGGTAAATCACCAAAAGCGACATTCTGAAATCAACCCAAACGAGCCATGGAGAGGTACCAGAATCACTGCCAAGCCATCCCGAGGTCATCGGGCCAGTCAATTTGGCATTCCTGCAAAAATTTTCAGTGACTTTGCAAAAGTAAGTAACATTTGCAATATGTTTTAACAGTGAGGTACCATCACCAAAAGCGACATTCTGAAATCAACCCAAACGAGCCATGGAGAGGTACCAGTATCACTGCCCAGACATCCCTATGTCATCGGGCCAGTCAATTTGGCATTCCTGCATGATTTTTATGGCATGACAAATTGGTGATGGTGACTGCCCAGTTAACCATATGGCAAATGCACAGTGACTTTGCAAAAGTGAGAAAACATGACCAAATGGACATTCTGAAATCAACACAAACAATGGCATGACCATAGTGTCCAGACTGTGCCGAGTCCAACGAGGTGCCCCGGGACCGTAGCTCGCTCGGTCTGAGCGCAAAAACCATGAGAAAAATAGGCCCAATATGAAGCCTTCACCAGTACGTCATTTGATTTTGGGTGACAGCGGCGGAACCGTTAGGTTTAGAAAGACAATTCAACCACAGGACTGTTCCTAAGGTCCTCCTGATCTGTCCAAGCCTATCCTTGACCGTGTGACATTAACCCTTCACAGTCAAAAGAAGGTGTTTACATAAAAACAGTGTTCATTGACTTCTCTCCCCATAGGAATATATTGGCTGCTCCACTAAATACAACCTGGAGTCTATGTCCATTTGCAATATGTGGGTTATGAATGTTGTATGAACCTGTCTTTGGTACCAGTCCATCAGACCACTATAAGGTCTACCTGTGTCGATTCTAAGCTTCCTGGACCAACCGGAAGTGGTCCAAATCGCCCTAAAAGTGTATACCCATACACTGCCTGCAATTTGATGGACATAGTGCATTGAACCCTGTGTAAATCAGTCAGTTTTCATGGTAAAGACTTAAAACTCAGGATTCTCTAATGGAATAGCCCAATGAGGATGTATGTTGAGTTACAGCTTCCTGTGCCAACCGGAAGTGCCATAATTGGTGTCTCATGGGCTGTTTGGAGGGGTTAAAAATATCAGATCTTTCCAAAACTTCATATATATGATTAGGCAACCCCCATGAACTGTAAATCAGTCATTTTTCCCATAAAAATTCAAAGGAAAACTAAATCACACAGATACACAACATGGATGGAGGGACGTATCATTGGGGTGCGTAGAGACTGACAGTGCCTCCAATAGTTAGCTTTGAAAGATATCAAATTGACTGATGGACAGTGACTTGCAGGTGACTCTTGTCCATTAGCAATATGTTTTAACAGTGAGGTACCATCACCAAAAGCGACATTCTGAAATCAACCCAAACGAGCCATGGAGAGGTACCAGTATCACTGCCCAGACATCCCTATGTCATCGGGCCAGTCAATTTGGCATTCCTGCATGATTTTTATAGCATGACAAATTGGTGATGGTGACTGCCCAGTTAACCATATGGCAAATGCACAGTGACTTTGAAAGAGTGAGAAAAATCACCAAATGGACATTCTGAAATCAACCCAAACGAGCCATGGAGAGGTACCAGTATCACTGCCCAGCCATCCCGAGGTCATCGGGCCAGTCAATTTGGCATTCCTGCATGATTTTTATGGCATGACAAATTGGTGATGGTGACTGCCCAGTTAACCATATGGCAAATGCACAGTGACTTTGAAAGAGTGAGAAAAATCACCAAATGGACATTCTGAAATCAACCCAAACGAGCGATGGAGAGGTACCAGTATCACTGCCCAGCCATCCCGAGGTCATCGGGCCAGTCAATTTGGCATTCCTGCAAAATTTTCAGTGACTTTGCAAAAGTAAGGAACATTTGCAATATGTTTTAACAGTGAGGTACCATCACCAAAAGCGACATTCTGAAATCAACCCAAACGAGCCATGGAGAGGTACCAGTATCACTGCCCAGCCATCCCGAGGTCATCGGGCCAGTCAATTTGGCATTCCTGCAAAATTTTCAGTGACTTTGAAAAAGTAAGGAACATTTGCAATATGTTTTAACAGTGAGGTACCATCACCAAAAGCGACATTCTGAAATCAACCCAAACGAGCCATGGAGAGGTACCAGTATCACTGCCCAGCCATCCCGAGGTCATCGGGCCAGTCAATTTGGCATTCCTGCATGATTTTTATAGCATGACAAATTGGTGATGGTGACTGCCCAGTTAACCATATGGCAAATGCACAGTGACTTTGAAAGAGTGAGAAAAATCACCAAATGGACATTCTGGAATCAACCCAACGAGCCATGGAGAGGTACCAGAATCACTGCCAAGCCATCCCGAGGTCATCGGGCCAGTCAATTTGGCATTCCTGCAAAAATTTTCAGTGACTTTGCAAAAGTAAGGAACATTTGCAATATGTTTTAACAGTGAGGTACCATCACCAAAAGGACATTCTGAAATCAACCCAAACGAGCCATGGAGAGGTACCAGTATCACTGCCCAGCCATCCCGAGGTCATCGGGCCAGTCAATTTGGCATTCCTGCAAAAATTTTCAGTGACTTTGCAAAAGTAAGGAACATTTGCAATATGTTTTAACAGTGAGGTACCATCACCAAAAGCGACATTCTGAAATCAACCCAAACGAGCCATGGAGAGGTACCAGAATCACTGCCCAGCCATCCCGAGTTCATCGGGCCAGTCAATTTGGCATTCCTGCATGATTTTTATGGCATGACAAATTGGTGATGGTGAATGCCCAGTTAACCATATGGCAAATGCACAGTGACTTTGCAAAAGTGAGAAAACATAAACAAATGGACATGATGAAATCAACACCACGAGTGATTGAAAGGAACAACAATCACTGCCCGGCCATCCCGAGTTCATCAGGCCAGTCAATTTTGCATTTCTGAAGGATTTTTGAGCATGTCAAATTTCTTATGACATTTGGCCCCCACAAAACATATGCCTTATGCACAAGCAAAAAAAAAAAAAACATTATAATAATAAAATATGACTAAAGTATGTTGATACAGTTCTTATACGTGTGTAACTGACACAAAATTCGAAAAAATTTCGAAAAACGGTCCAGAAAGCACTTTTTTAGGGGTGTGTGAAGTTTTTTATGAAATTTAATAATTTTTGACTTTTGACTTCTGACTTCCTATGAAATCATATTGCAGATGGACAAAACACATGCAATATGCGCAAGTAAAAAAAAAAAAAAAAATTATGATAATAAAATATGACTAAAGTATGTTGATACAGTTCTTATACGTGTGTAACTGACACAAAATGCGAAAAAATTTCGAAAAACGGTCCAGAAAGCACTTTTTTAGGGGTGTGTGAAGTTTTTTATGAAATTTAAGAATTTTTGACTTTTGACTTCTGACTTCCTATGAAATCATATTGCAAATGGACAAAACATATGCAATATGCGCAAGTAAAAAAATTAAAAAAATTATGTTAATAAAATTGGACAAAAGTATTTTCATACAGTTCTTATACATGTGTAATTGTCAAAAAAGCGAAAGAATTTCGAAAAACGGTCCAGAAAGCACTTTTTTAAGGGGTGATACGTTTTTTTCAAAAAATTCGTTTTTTCAAAATTTGGCTTTTGGATGTTGACTTGGAGTCCAATACCAATATGAAAAACCATGGTGGAGTGCAATCGCCACCTGTTGGATTTTTGAAGTGTTACAACTGGCAATACCCATATGGCAATAGCAGTAAACTTTGCATGAATCAACGCCGCTTTGGGTGGTATTGGCCAATGTGTGCATGGTTTGGTCAATGCCAATAACTTGCCATTCATTTTTGTCCACTACGGGGGTAGTTGGGGCTACTCCAGACTGGAGCAGGAACTGGAGTTGGGGCTACCCCGGACTGGAGTTGGGGCTACCCCGGACTGGAGCAGGGACTGGAGTTGGGGCTACCCCGACTAGAGTTGTGGATACCCCGGACTGGAGCAGGGACTGGAGTTGGGGCTACCCTGGACTGGAGCATGGACTGGAGTTGCGGCTACCCTGGACTGGAGCAGGGACTGGAGTTGGGGCTACCCTGGACTCGAGCAGGGACTGGAGTTGTGGCTACCCCGGACTGGAGTTGGGGCTACTCCAGACTGGAGCAGGAACTGGAGTTGGGGCTACCCCGGACTGGAGTTGGGGCTACCCCGGACTGGAGCAGGGACTGGAGTTGGGGCAACCCGACTAGAGTTGTGGCTACCCCGGACTGGAGCAGGGACTGGAGTTGGGGCTACCCTGGACTGGAGCATGGACTGGAGTTGCGGCTACCCTGGACTGGAGCAGGGACTGGAGTTGGGGCTACCCTGGACTCGAGCAGGGACTGGAGTTGTGGCTACCCCGGACTGGAACAGGGACTGGAGTTGGGGCTACCCTGGACTGGAGCTGGGACTGGAGTTGGGGCTACCCCGACTGGAGTTGAGGCTACCCCAGACTGGAGCAGGAACTGGATTTGTGGCTACCCCGGGATTGAGTTGGGGCTACCCGGACTGGAGCAGGAACTGGAGTTGGGGCTACCCCGGACTGGAGTTGGGGCTACCCCGGACTGGAGCAGGAACTGGAGTTGGGGCTACCCTGGACTGGAGTTGGGGCTACCCCGGACTGGAGCAGGAACTGGAGTGGTGGCTACCCCGGACTGGAGCAGGGACTGGAGTTGGGGCTACCCCGGACTGGAGTTGTGGCTACCCCGGACTGGAGTTGGGGCTACCCCGGACTGGAGTTGGGGCTACCCCGGACTGGAGTTGGGGCTACCCCGGACTGGAGCAGGAACTGGAGTTGGGGCTACCCCGGACTGGAGTTGGGGCTACCCCGGACTGGAGCAGGGACTGGAGTTGGGGCTACCCCGGACTGGAGTTGGGGTTACCCCGGACTGGAGCAGGGAGTTGGGGCTACCCCGGACTGGAGCAGGAACTGGAGTTGGGGCTACCCCGGACTGGAGCAGGGACTGGAGTTGGGGCTACCCCGGACTGGAGTTGTGGCTACCCCGGACTGGAGTTGGGGCTACCCCGGACTGGAGTTGGGGCTACCCCGGACTGGATTTGGGGCTACCCGGACTGGAGTTGGGGCTACCCCGGACTGGAGTTGGGGCTACCCCGGACTGGAGTTGGGGCTACCTCGACTGGAGTTGGGGCTACCCGGACTGGAGTTGGGGCTACCTCGACTGGAGTTGGGGCTACCCCGGACTGGAGTTGGGGCTACCTCGACTGGAGTTGGGGCTACCCCGGACTGGAGTTGGGGCTACCTCGACTGGAGTTGGGGCTACCTCGATTGGAGTTGTGGCTATCCCGGACTGGAGTTGGGGCTACCCCGGACTGGAGTTGGGGCTACCCCGGACTGGAGTTGGGGCTACCTCGACTGGAGTTGAGGCTACCCCGGACTGGAGTTGGGGCTACCTCGACTGGAGTTGGGGCTACGCCGGACTGGAGTTGGGGCTACCTCGACTGGAGTTGGGGCTACCCCGGACTGGGGCAGGGACTGGAGTTTGGGCTACCCCGACTGGAGTTGGGGCTACCCCGTACTGGAGCAGGGACTGGAGTTGGGGCTACCCTGGACTGGAGCAGGGACTGGAGTTGGGGCTACGTCCAAAATTGCAATCTATTTCCTTATAGTCCCCATCTTTTGACAAGGGCCAATAGGGGATAGTCGTAGTGTTGGGGAGGAAATTCCTTTTGAACACTGTAACGACAAACATTCTATTTTCTGATGAAGCACCAAGGACAATCAGCTATTGCCAGGAATTCCCCTGTGTCTCCACTCCTTCCTCTCCACCCTGTGACCCCACGCCTTCTCCACCCTCTGACCCCACTCCTTCGTCTCCACCCTGTGACCCCACTCCTTCTCCACCCTGTGACCCCACCCCTTCTCCACCCTGTGACCCCACCCCTTCGTCTCCACCCTGTGCCCCCACGCCTTCTCCACCCTGTGACCCCACACCTTCATCTCCACCCTGCAGTTTACACAGCAGTTTACAGCAGTTTATGGTAGTTTACAGTATTTTATAATAGTTCTGACAAACTAAGCAAAAGGAGAAAAAGCAGAAGCAGTGAAAATGTCAACTGTAGCCTATCCATCTGCACTGTCCGTCAGTAAATCTGAGTCTCTGACCATGTGTGTTGGTTGGTTTCCCCTGGGCAGTGATCTATCAGAGTTTAGTCTATCTGGCAGCCATCTTGCCTTTCTTCTCTTTGTTCGGCTCCATGTGGCTCTCCTTCCTGGAAGTCTCTCTCTCTCTCTCTCTCTCTCTCTCTCTCTCTCTCATAGTTGCCTTTAAGACTCCCACTCTGTTTTTGGAAAAAGCAGAGGACATCGTGAGAGGATCCGTCCTCAGCCCTGTCTGTCTCCAACACAGTTCCCGGGTTAAAAATACCATCCAGCCCTGGATGAAGCAGAGAGCACAGAAAAGAATGGGGCAAAATACTTACAGGAATAGCCTCGCATGATGGGGGAAAACGGTAAATGGTTTCATTGCAGTTACTGTCGTCATCGTTAAATCTGACATTAACAAAACATAGCAGGGCAATTTACACTTCACCCAGATGGTAAATGTTGAGGCAGGGAGCGCTGAAGTAAACGAGAAATACCACAAGACAGAGAGGGACCAGGCCAGCACGGTTCCAGCATCTACAGCAGTGGCAGTCCTCTCCTCTCCACAGACACGCAACAGAGGCCTCAGGGAGGATAAAACAGTGTATTGCGGCATGTCTTTTAATCTCTAGCCAGAGGGTGAAATGTTTAGGGATTAGGGTGAGCCAGCTAAACGTCCGCAGCTGGCTTTGTCTTGGGGTGCCACGGTCACCAGAGGACGACTGGTACTGCTCTGGGACAGCTACTAGTTTGTCTTGGGGTGCCGCGGTCACCAGAGGACAATTGGTACTGCTCTGGGACACTAGAGGACGACACAATATACACCACCACTTCCCCACTCTACCACTCTACCACTCTACCACTCCACCACTCCACCACTCCACCACTCTACCACTCTACCACTCTACCACTCCACCACTCTACCACTCTACCACTCTACCACTCTACTACTGTCCATACCAATATGTCATGTTTGGAGACTGTCCATACCAATATGTCATGTTTGGAGACTGTCCATACCAATATGTCATGTTTGGAGACTGTCCATACCAATATGTCATGTTTGGAGACTGTCCATACCAATATGTCATGTTTGGAGACTGTCCATACCAATATGTCATGTTTGGAGACTGTCCATACCAATATGTCATGTTTGGAGACTGTCCATACCAATATGTCATGTTTGGAGACTGTCCATACCAATATGTCATGTTTGGAGACTGTCCATACCAATATGTCATGTTTGGAGACTGTCCCTACCAATATGTCATGTTTGGAGACTGTCCCTACCAATATGTCATGTTTGGAGACTGTCCATACCAATATGTCATGTTTGGAGACTGTCCCAACCAATATGTCATGTTTGGAGACTGTCCATACCAATATGTCATGATTGGAGACTGTCCCTACCAATATGTCATGTTTGGAGACTGTCCATACCAATATGTCATGTTTGGAGACTGCCCATACCAATATGTCATGTTTGGAGACTGTCCATACCAATATGTCATGTTTGGAGACTGTCCATACCAATATGTCATGTTTGGAGACTGTCCATACCAATATGTCATGTTTGGAGACTGTCCCTACCAATATGTCATGTTTGGAGACTGTCCCTACCAATATGTCATGTTTGGAGACTGTCCATACCAATATGTCATGTTTGGAGACTGTCCATACCAATATGTCATGTTTGGAGACTGTCCCTACCAATCTGTTATGTTTGGAGACTGTCCATACCAATATGTCATGTTTGGAGACTGTCCATACCAATATGTCATGTTTGGAGACTGCCCATACCAATATGTCATGTTTGGAGACTGTCCATACCAATATGTCATGTTTAGAGACTGTCCCTACCAATATGTTATGTTTGGAGACTGTCCCTACCAATATGTCATGTTTGGAGACTGTCCATACCAATATGTTATGTTTGGAGACTGTCCATACCAATATGTCATGTTTGGAGACTGTCCCAACCAATATGTCATGTTTGGAGACTGTCCCTACCAATATGTCATGTTTGGAGACTGTCCATACCAATCTGTTATGTTTGGAGACTGTCCCTACCAATATGTCATGTTTGGAGACTGTCCATACCAATATGTCATGTTTGGAGACTGCCCATACCAATATGTCATGTTTGGAGACTGTCCCAACCAATATGTCATGTTTGGAGACTGTCCCTACCAATATGTCATGTTTGGAGACTGTCCCAACCAATATGTCATGTTTTGAGACTGTCCCTACCAATCTGTTATGTTTGGAGACTGTCCCTACCAATATGTCATGTTTGGAGACTGTCCATACCAATATGTCATGTTTGAAGACTGTCCATACCAATATGTCATGTTTGGAGACTGTCCATACCAATATGTCATGTTTGGAGACTGTCCCAACCAATATGTCATGTTTGGAGACTGTCCATACCAATATGTCATGATTGGAGACTGTCCCTACCAATATGTCATGTTTGGAGACTGTCCCTACCAATATGTCATGTTTGGAAACTGTCCCGACCAATCTGTCATGTTTGGAGACTGCCCCTACCAATATGTCATGTTTGGAGACTGTCCATACCAATATGTCATGATTGAAGACTGTCCCTACCAATATGTCATGATTGGAGACTGTCCCTAACAATATGTCATGTTTGGAGACTGTCCCAACCAATATGTCATGTTTGGAGACTGTCCAAACCAATATGTCATGTTTGGAGACTGTCCCTACCAATATGTCATGTTTGAGACTGTCCATACCAATATGTCATGTTTGGAGACTGTCCATACCAATATGTCATGTTTGGAGACTGTCCCAAACAATATGTCATGTTTGGAGACTGTCCATACCAATATGTCATGTTTGGAGACTGTCCATACCAATATGTCATGTTTGGAGACTGTCCCAACCAATATGTCATGTTTGGAGACTGTCCATACCAATATGTCATGATTGGAGACTGTTCTTACCAATATGTCATGTTTGGAGACTGTCCCTACCAATATGTCATGTTTGGAAACTGTCCCGACCAATCTGTCATGTTTGGAGACTGTCCCTACCAATATGTCATGTTTGGAGACTGTCCATACCAATATGTCATGATTGAAGACTGTCCCTACCAATATGTCATGATTGGAGACTGTCCCTAACAATATGTCATGTTTGGAGACTGTCCCAACCAATATGTCATGTTTGGAGACTGTCCATACCAATATGTCATGATTGAAGACTGTCCCTACCAATATGTCATGTTTACAGACTGTCCCTAAAAATCTGTCATGTTTAGAGACTGTCCCTAACAATCTGTCATGTTTAGAGACTGTCCCTACCAATATGTCATGTTTAGAGACTGTCCCTACCAATATGTCATGATTGGAGACTGTCCCTACCAATCTTTCCTTTTGTACTTTGTGTTTTCATCCTCGGTGTCCATTCTTCCAGAAGTTTTTCAAGCTTCTGACTTTGAAAACAGCGTTTGAAACAAGCTCCAGATCTATGTTCTCATAACCTACAGTGCAGCCAGACAGACGGACACACAGACAGTTGGTGGGTGGCCGTGTACATGGTAAACAAACATAGAACAGAGAATCACTTTGGTCCGGGGCCAGCGAACACAAATGACTGAGGAGCAACGTGACTTGGACGAGGAGAGTCAATAAACAGGACGGGAATGGACACTAACAGACGGAGGGAACAGAAGCCGAACCACGTCTGACCTT